>NC_081411.1:767419505-767569505 GCF_030272615.1 Cryptomeria japonica | reverse complement strand
GTTCAAATTTCACACTTGTTATTATATGGAAGAAATGTATTATGTCTTATTGTAAGACTTCCTTGATGAAATATATATATATATATATCTATTTTAATCTTCGTCTATGGTATAAATGGAAATTATTAAGGTGGCGTACCTATAGTAATTAACAAGAGTAACTAAACTCTTAAACTTGTCAATAAGTGTAAAATTTTGTGTTATACTGACCATATTGTTCTTCGTGTCTTGACAACGTATATTCGTATTGCAATTTAATTTTGTGATAGGTGTTGGTACGTAAGATTACCTTGTTTTATATGGTGGTCGCAACTAAGTACATTAAGTCATGTTGTCAGTATGTCTTGTGTACTGTGTCTTGGCGAGTTATTTAGATGTATAACCTTAAGGGAATGAGCCACTGTGAGTTGTTCGTAATGATCAACCTTAGGTTAGTAATTAGGTATCTTTCATTTGAGGTAGGTCAAGATTGGGAATGGTTGTCTGTGTCGCCATAGAGTTCTGTAGATAGAACTAACCCGTAGTGTCCTAAGAGAGAGAGTGGCTTTCGAGCGGGGGCCGTGCCCAAAGTGGTGACAGGATAACCTGTTGGAAGTTGGTTAAGAAAGTGAAAATCTAATAAATGACTAGGGAAGGGTAGAATAAAAGTTAAATAAAACAATGTGCCTTGCACATAGGTGAGTGCTAGTACAGGACTCATAATGTAGCGAGAAGGCCTGGAATGGCAAACTTACCACCTTGTCTTCGTGAGAGGATTGGTAAGGTCCGCATGAGTCTTAGTTGGAATCGGAGGTTCGGGAGAGGTTACCAGGATAACCCAAGATGGGGGTCGGGACCTATGGAGGCTGTACCAAGGTATCCACCGTAAGACATGCGATGACACTTTCTCCTTAGAGTCACTAGTGTTTTGTGAGTTGGGTCACATGATTGTAAGTGGAGTCTTGTAGTCCTTTCGTTCTTGTTTCATTTTGCTTTCTTGAGGGTTATCTACTATCTCCAGCACGGTGGGGTGGTTCCCTTTCGGAATCACATGGTCAGGTGGTAGTGTCACTTCCCATCGGATGTTCTGGTACGTATCTTCAGGTGAGGAAGGACTTTGTTGATGCTCTTGGATCATGATTCATGTACCGACTCTTGTTCCTATCCATTATTCAGTTGAAAACTAGAGGTTTTGAAAAGAAACTTTATGTAACTTTCATTTTGTAACATTTTAGCTCATGATGTAATTTCTTTTTTTAAAAACATGTATTTTCGAATATTGAAAGCAAAGAAATATCATAATGTATGCTATTTCAATTACGTAATTCTTTTGAATACAATAAATTATTGCTTAAAGTATTTTAGATTCTTTCATTGTGGAAATTTTATCTTAAATATTTAATTTACGAAGTAATATTCGTTGGTAACCCTTAGGAAATTCAGGTGTTAGACTTCCACTATGTTATTAGGTGTGCTAAGGTTTAAATTCATGCACTTAATTTTAAAAAAAAAAAAATTATTTCACCCTTAGTTGCATAGATTATGATGTTTTTCCTTTAGGGTTCCTTATGGGGCATTACATTTGGTATCAGAGCCAAAGTTTCAACACTGGGTACTCTGGGTTTGTGGTGTGCCTATTCAACTTGATTTTTATTTAGGTCTTAACATTTGTGTTTTTCCTTGTTTATCCTTGTCATAAATCTGAATCTTTTCTCTTTTGTAGTACTCGGTCATGGCTAGGAGAGCTAGTGGAGGTGGTCGTATGGGTGGTCGCAATAGAGGCAGAGGTAGAGGACGAGGCCGTGGTTCTGATCATCATAGTCCTTCACCACCACCTACTCATGTTAGTGCTGAGCCAGAACAGTCTGTTCATCAGGACTTACCTCGTGCAGAATAACAGGTTCCCGAAAGGGAAGAGTTGAGAAAAATGTTTCAGGAGGTTCTTGCTAGGTTAGGCCCTAGGCCTAAGGTTGTTTAGCCAATGCCAGAAGAGAGAGAGAGGGAAAGATCACCCAGAAGGAGAGGGATTGCAAACAATGAAGATCCAGTTTCTTTGGGTCACATAAAGGACTTGATGAGGTCCAACCCTCCTTTCTTTAATGGTATGGGTACCTGTCTAGAGGCAGAGACTTGGCTTATCGGTCTGGATAGGTGTTTTGCTATGTTCCCATATAGTAGCAACACCAGGCAAGATGTGCTATTATGCATCTCAAAAACTTCGCATCAATCTGGTGGAGACTGGAGGAGGAAATGATCGGTGTGTGCATTAACACTGTGACATGGGAGCTATTTCTGGAGAGATTCAGGGCACGGTTTCTCTCGCCCCAGTGGAAACAGACTCGGGCAGATGAGTTCCATGCACTGCGACAGTATGGTATGACGGTAGACCAGTATGAGCACAGATTCTATGAGCTCAAGCAGTATGCTGGAATTGGTAATAATGAGGCTATGCTTGTACAACATTTCTTGAGGGGCTTGAATGATCGCATTAGTGGAGGTGTTAGGGTGTTTGAGCCAATGTAATGCCCCGCCAGGAAACCCCGAAGGGATAAGCCAAAACACAAGAATAGAGTGCAATAATTTTTATTTTTTTTGGATAAACACAACATAGAGATACAACAAGATATCAAAGATTCAGATGACATAGCGGAAGACATCAACTAACACCTAAAGAGTTTCCCAACGAGATTACTTAAATTTCATAATTCACTTTACTCACACAATTAATCCAATAAGCTAAGTATCTTAATAACGAAATAATTCTTAATCGGGATAATTTCTTTCAGAAGATGGAAATACAAATCACAAGAAAAGATTCATCCATTAAGATCTATTCATAATCTTCATTCAAGTTTTTCATTACAATACAAGCCATACATCTAATATTCTAACACACTAGAATTTCATCATAAACATATGAGATCTTTTCAAGCATACTTAATTTCCTTAACAACAACTGAATATATTCCATTACTCTAAGTTACATTCTTTCATATTCCAATTTATTGCATTTAAAAGATGATTGCATACATGCATCTACAATAAATCTCATCTAAACCACTTATGCATTCGATCAAAATGGAATTCAAGAAAGAACTGCTTATAAACATTTAAAGTTGATTCCATCTTATCCACTTATACATTCTAACATAAGCTATTCATACATGATAAAGTTGAATAAGGGAAACATAAGAGAATAACATCACATAACACCATAATGATCTCGGAGTTCACCCCTAAAGGGCTACATCTCCGGGTCTGCTCAACTACAAGACCCCTTTGATAATTAATAAAGTTAAGAATACAAGAGGTTACACCATTACAATTCGGCCATCAAGGCGAAACATAATCTATATACAAGCGACCGCATCGGTCACTAAATACATAAACGATCCTTGAAAAGAAAAGGATCCCGCTGAACATAATCAAAACTAATACAAAGGTCCACTGGAGCATCCACAAAACTGAGTCATCACCACCCAAGGTCTAACATGAAACCAAGTACTCACAAGGGTAAAGACAATAGGGCGACCCACAAACGTGCTCCTAACAGAACAATACGACAACACACTAGCGAACGTAGGGACAAGTGTCATCACACAACCTAGTATGGTTACCATGGCAGGTCTTCATAGGTCCTGGCCCCATACATTGGGTTACCCTAGCAACCTAATCTGAGCCTCTGACCCATCCAAGCCTCGTGTGGTCTCACAGCATGTCGGGTCTATGTTAGCACTCGTCCCATGTGTGAGGCACATTATATTACTTAGAGATTACATTCTAATCTACTGATAGGTTATCACTTATTAGACTCACTTTCGATGGGTTACCCAGCAGCCACTTTGGGCGCGGCCCCCAATCAAAAGCCACTTTCCCATACGACACTAGACTAAACTCAGACGAACTCAAAAACCAAGGAATAGACATGGTCAGACGAGCGGAGTTCAAAATGGAGAAATCCACCATTTGGTCAAACAAGACTTCATACGAGGTGCACTGACAGATGGTACTCTAACTAGAGACCTGATCGACTAAGGTCAACCACGAATCATCATTCGACACCCACATAGGGGATATGACCAAATACGACACCACCACAAAACAACAGTCAACTCAGAACTGAGGACTGATACAGGTACCCCAAATCAATCCATACGACAGAGACCTATCAAACAAAACACGACTTGCCATTACATAAGCAAAAGCGAATACAGAAATTAAACTCGCAAAGGCAATAATCAGAAAAGACAATATTTTCTCATATTGATTTAAGCATAAAAGTTGATCCAATTCTCTGATTGATCTAAGTTTTCAAAAATACGCTAGCAGGAAAACATCATTGCAAGGTGAATACCATATCACAATTTTCAATAGTACCATTGTCTATTTCTCAAACAGAGGAAAAATATAAATTAACTATTCATTTTACTAAATGAGAATATCAGTAACTAACAATTTTCCCAAATGATACTTAATTAAATTTCCAAAAGCACATCATTTAAATTCATAATGTCCAAGGGTTAAATATTCATTTCTAACATTTCCATATGGCCTATATCATTAAAAATCTTCAAACAATATATATTCTTGCATAAAGTATGTTTTATCTCAAAAAAAAAATTCCAATATAAACAATATTTCATCTTCCCAAAATATACACAATTAATATTAGATCTTGCATAATAATCTAATTAAATATTCATCAGCATATATACATTTATGCCACATTAATCATAATTAAAAAACTTAATTAAAAACTACCATTAAATAATATTAAAATATTATATATATTTTTTTTGAATTAAAAAAAATACATTAAAAAAAAACATTTTTTTTTTTAAAACTAACAAAAACAATATAAAATTAGGGGGCGGCGAAGGCCAGGCCCACCTCCCAACGCGGAGGAGGGCGACCCAAACCCTAGCCACAGGGAACCACGCGGGCAGTGCCACTGGCAGGGGACGCAGGTTCCGCGGTGCCCTGCGGCCACCGTAGTACGCCTGCGACCACCGCGAGCAGTGACTCGCGCGGGGGAAGGGGAGGAGGAGGTGGGTTGAGCTCCGCTCCCCGCCCTCCGAACCCAACAAAAGTTTAATTACTATTTTTTTTTTTACATAGTTTGATTTTAAATTCGAAAAACCAAATGAAATGTTTCAAATTTCATATTTTCAATTAACATAAAAGAAATCAGTCTTTCTATAATTAAAGATATGGGTTTTAATCACTACTTTTCTAAACAGCAAAACCCCATAATAATAAAAAAACACAGTCTCATAAAGAGACTTACAATAAAATTTTCCAGAATGATAAGGTTTCTAAATTTAGAGGAGTTTATTAAATAACCCTCCAAAATAACCAATTTGGGACAAAGAGGAACTCATTCATCATACAAAATTACAAACAATCAACCAAACTAGCTAATTGCCACCACAGTTCTTAATCTTGGCAATCAATGGAGAATTTGGAACCAAGATAGCATGAAAACATTCAAACCCCCATTTTTATTTTATTTTAAACAATAACTAAATTGATAAACAAATCCTACCTGATCTCGCATTCCTGGCAAGATCTACTAAAGAGCCCCAATCTACAACTCCAGGAATCCTTCCCCATCCAAAACCCCCAAATTTCATCCAAAAAAATATTTTTTTTCCAACAAACATTTTTCCAAGAATCTCCCTCCTAAATTTTCCAAAAGTCTAGGTTATAAGGAAGAGTTGACCAAAATCTCAATTTTTTGGAATTAAAATTTTTATTTAAAAAAATTCTCAAAAATAATTCTTTTCCAACTATATCAATAAATTGAATTGTTTTTCAATTCAAAATTGATTTTCTCACTCACTGAAATTTAACCTTCTATTTCAAAAATGCCAAAAGATTAAATTAATTCTATTGCAATTAAATTTAAATCTTTCTTTTTCAATAGCATATACAAAATGTATTTAATATTCAAAATCAACCATTTAATTGAACTTACTCCCAATTTAAAACGAGCAATCCAATATCAACGATAATCGCATACGAAATCCCGAATAATTTAGTCCATTAATCTTCAATGCACAAACACATAAATAATCAAAATAATTACTAAGGATGAATTAATCAATTTAACCATTCACACCAAGCACGCAAACCAAGAAAGTCAACCAGACAGATGACTCCCAAACCTAAACAAAAAGGGAATATCGATGATGACTGACGATGCTCACTTGAGCACGACTATGGTCAACTAGGGTCTTACGACCACCTAATCCAACTCTAAGGATTAAAGAGGTACACTCAAACCTGCACATCCAGGTGAAGACAAACCTCGCACTCATGCGGTGTTGTACCTGAAATCTCCTACAACCAAGAGTCATACATGCATACATATATAAACTTAATGAAAGCGTTAGCCCGATATTAATACCACGAAATAGGAACACTAAACAACTTGCATACAACTAGTGTGGAAACCACATCAACAGCTATGCATTAAATCAAACATCTGACTATAACATTACATTAAAATAAACTAACCAAGATTAAACCAAGATTAGAAATTGATTAGGGCAGGGGTACTACAGCCAACTTCAGTGGAGACAGCTGTGGAAAAGGCCCGATTGGTAGAGCTAAACCTTAGCCATGCTCTTGGTGGGAAAACAGGTGTGCAGATAGGGAGTGCTCCTTCCAGTGGAAATAGAGCTCGTGGTAATCAGTTCCAGTCAGCTGCACCATTTAGAACTCCTCAGGCACCTGCTAAGGGTGGACCACAGCAACAGCAACTGTCAAAACCAAAACAGTTCCAGAGCCAGAAGGGTGGCATTGCTCAGTTTAAGAAAAATAGAAATTGGCAGAGGGGCAGATAGGGCCCTACAGGGGAATCCTCGCAAAGTGCATCTCATGCTCCTAGCCAGGGAAATTATCAGCAATCCAGTGGTCCGACAAGTAATAGAGGAGCTTGCTTCTCTTGTGGGCAGTATGGTCACAAAGCTGCGCAGTGTCCTCAGCGTTTCCACAACACAGGTAGTCAATGGCCGGCAACGTCACAGCCTACAGTGGGAGATGCAGGCAGATCTCATAGAGTGTTCGCAGCGATGGATAACCGCCAAGCTGATCATCAAGGTATAGTTATAGAAGCAGTAGGTATGTTGCGTGGAATCCCTATCTCTATACTTTTTGATTCCGAAGCTTCAGATTCTTTCATTTCTTCGTCTATTGTGGAGCGGTGTGGACTCACGTCTACTAAGGAGATGAATAGGTGGCAAGTAGAGTTGGCTACAGGTGTCTGTGTTTCTATAGATGCCTTTATTCCCAATTGTGAGTTGAATCTAGGAACCATAGTTACTTCAGTTGACCTTCGAGTCATTCCTTTGGGTTCTTATGGAGTTGTGTTGGGAATGGATTGGCTATCTTCTCATAATGCTCACGTAGATTGTCGCAAGAAGACAGTGGAGTGTTTAGATGACCTTGGCAAGCAAGTGAAAATTGTTGGAGTTCAGAGACAAATATCCTTACGTATGATCTCTGCTATGCAACTTAAGCGGTGCATGCGTAGAGGGTGTCAGCTTTTTGCAGTTACTCTTGAGGACATGGATGAGTTAAAGAGTCGAGAAATCACTCTTGATAGTCACCCTATTCTTCAAGAGTATGCTGATGTATTCCCATTAGATATTCCTGGTATGCCTCCAAAGAGAGACATAGACTTTCACATTGATTTGGTTCTTGGTGCAGAACCTATTTCGAGAGCTCCATATCGGATGACCACTCAGGAGTTGAGTGAATTGAAGTTACAACTAGAAGAATTGTTAGCCAAAGGATTTATTTGTCCTAGTGTTTCTCCTTGGGGTGCCCCTGTTATCTTTGTTAAGAAGAAGGATGGTTCTCTTCGGTTATGCATTGATTACCGATAGCTGAATAAGGTAACCATTCGGAATCGATATCCTTTGCCTCATATTGATGATCTTTTTGATCAGGTAAAGGGAGCCAAGATATTCTCTAAGATTGACTTGAAATCTGGATATCACCAGTTGCGTATCCAGGATGCAGATATTCATAAGACAGTGTTTCACACTCGTTATGGTCACTATGAGTTCACAGTAGTACCATTTGGGTTGACAAATGCGCCTTCAGTTTTCATGAGCCTCATGAATGGGGTTTTTCGCACCTACCTTGATCATTTTGTCCTTGTGTTCTTAGATGACATATTAATTTATTCTAGAACTATGGAAGAACATGAAGGTCACTTACAACAGGTAATGCAGTGCTTGAGGGAAAACCAACTTTATGCTAATTTGGCAAAGTGTGATTTTTTTCAATCAGAGGTAAACTATCTTGGTCATATAGTTTTAGGGGAAGGTGTATCTGTGGATCCTTCAAAGATCCAATCCATTGTTGATTGGCCAGTGCCAACCAGCGTTTCTGAAGTTCAGAGTTTTATGGGTTTGGCCAGATACTACCGTCAATTTGTTCAAGGCTTTTCCCGGATAGGTCACCCGATCACTTCTCTACAACGGAAAGGGAAGAAGTTTGTTTGGTCAGAACAATGTGAGTCAGCTTTTCGTACCTTGAAGGAACTCCTTGTCAGTGCTCTGATTTTGGCAGTTCCTGATCCATCTAGAGATTTTATAGTATGCACAGATGCCTCTTGGGAAGGTATAGGTGCAGTGCTTATGCAAGATGGACGAGTGGTTGCTTATGAGTCTTGCAAAATCAGGAACCACGAGTTGAACTATCCAGTTCACGATTTGGAGTTGGCAGTTGTAGTTCATGCTTTGGTTAGATGGCGTCATTTTCTGTTAGGGCGTCGTTTTGAACTGCATAGTGATCACCGTAGTCTACAGTATATTTTCACACAACCAAATTTGAATGCTCGACAACGGAGATGGATGGAATTTCTCTGCGAGTATGATTTTGATGTTCGATACATTCAGGGGAAAGAGAATGTGGTGGCAGATGCTTTGAGTCGTAGGCGGCATGAAGTTTCGGTATTGTCCCTTGGAGTTGACTTGAGAGAGAGGATTCTCAGAGTTCTCCCTCAGGATACTTGGTATCAAGATGTTAGAACCATGATAGAGTCCGCAAGGCCTTTAGAGGGAAGATATTCTGGATATAATCTTGAGGCAGATGGACTTCTTCGTCACCATGGGCAGATCTATGTACCTTCTTTAGAGGGTCTTCGCGTCTTGATCATGACTGAGGCCCATCGTGCACCTTATTCGGCACATCCAGGTGTCAAAAAGATGCACACAGATCTTAGACAAATTTATCATTGGGAAGGCATGAAACGTGACATTTCTAATTTCGTGTCAAAGTGTTTAGAATGTCAGCGGGTGAAGGTAGAGCATCAGCACCTGGCAGGGCTTCTTCAACCTAATTTGATACCGGATTGGAAATGGGATATCATTTCCATGGATTTCATTGTTGGGTTGCCTGTGTCTTCACGTCGGCATGATGCCATCATGGTCATAGTTGATAGGTTGACTAAGATTGCTCATTTTGTTCCTATTCGAGCTTCCTATACAGCAGCAGTGGTGGCACGAGTCTTCTTGGAAGAAGTAGTGAAACTGCATGGGGTTCCGAGGCGGATCATCTCTGATAGAGATCCTGTCTTTACTTCAGCTTTGTGGACCTCACTTCAGCATGCTTTGGGAACTCAGTTGAACTTTAGTTCATCCTATCACCCAGAGATGGATGGTCAGACAGAGAGAGTGAATCAGGTTTTGGAGGACATGCTTCGCATGTATGTTATGGACCAGCACTCGCATTGGGAGGATTATATCTACCTTGTAGAGTTTGTGTATAACAATGGATATCATAGCTCCATAGGTATGTCCCCCTTTCAAGCATTATATGGTCGTCCTTGTCATACTCCTTTGAGTTGGGATCGGTTAGAGGATAGGGTGCTTATAGGTCCGGATATTCTTTGGGAGATGGAGCAACAGGTGGGGCGAATTCGAGAGCATTTGGTAGCTGCACAGGATAGGCAGAAGAAGTATGCAGATGCTCATAGGATAGATCGTCAATTTTCTGTTGGCGACCGTGTGTTTCTGAGAGTGCATCCATGGAAGAGTCTGATCCGTTATGGGAAGGGTTCTAAGTTGGCGCCTCGGTTTGTAGGCCCTTTTGAGATTCTTGAGAGCATAGGTCCTGTTGCTTACCACCTTGCCTTGCCACCGAGTCTATCCTGCATCCACAATGTCTTTCATGTTTCAGGTCTTTGACCTTATCACCCTAATGTGACACATGTTCTTGATTGGAACTCTTTGCAGGTCGAGGACGGGCAGCTTTCCATGGAACCCGTGCGCATTCTTCAGCATCGGGATTTGATCCTCAGGGGTCGCACCATCAACCAGGCAAGGGTCCTATGGGACCCAAATGATGAGACCTCGGCAACTTGGGAGGATGCAGTGAAGATGAGAGAGTTATATTCATATTTGTTTTAGGCTTCCAGGAGTAAGCCTAGTCTTGGGGAGGAGAATGTAGTATCCTTACTCATTTGAACTGATATTTTGTTCTGGTTATTCTCAGTGGATACATTATCATTTGTTATTTAGAATTATATAACATTTTTCCATGTTTTATCTGATTATGAGACATATAATTTATTTGCAGTATTTATGTACTTACGTTTTATGGCATTATATGGTTCATTGATATGTACTGACGCTTTACTTCATCTATGCACTGTGTGTTGTGTATCTTCGAGTGTATGGGATGCATGGGGACGATTTTCCTTCACTCATCTCGTTGAGATAGGGAACGTCGCTAATCTCCTTCATCGGTGTGTATTTTGAAATTTCTATATATGTATATATACATGTGTGGTCGGTGATGCAGGATGTTGTAGGTAAAAGTACCGGGTAGGTACGGGGTATCGTTTCCACCTGGCTACACAGGTCTGAGCGTGCCTTATATTTTCTGATGGAAGTGAAGGAGATAGTAGTTGACCCTATTTTTAGTCAGTTACACTCGGGTGAGTGCCTTTAGTTAGTCGTTCTGTCAATTGGTTTGGTCTTCATATTTTATTGTTTGATCTTTATAAAAGTCGCATGATGCTTGCTCAGTTTGTGTGTCCAGTGTTCCCAATTTTTGTATGTCATTGGTAATTGTTACGTTTATTACGTCTATAAGAGTAAAGAGTAGTTTTGGTAATTGGAGGAAAAAGAATCAAGTGATCTAGTGACTTAATATTGTTTATAAAGGACGAGTTAATATCTTGGTATGAGTTGATATGAATTTTATCAACTTGTTAGCTCGATAGTTACAATTCGATCATTTGAATATATGTAAGGACATAATATACTCGGAAGGCAATAGTCACTTATAAGTAGTTATTGGAGTTAAGATAAGGTGATCGTATTATCAGTAGTTGATATCGCCCATCGGGTTATTGTGTTTTGGATTATGCATGTATAAAGTCAGAATTATAAATATATCATATTTAATAAACTTTTCGAACGTGTAATATATATAATTCAATTGTTTGAATATATATATGAAAAGCCACTCATTATAAATATTGGAAACCAAAATATACATTTACAAATATAATTTGCTAAGAAGGATTAATATTTAAATATTTATATTAATTAAAGTCATTAATTAATTATTAAAAATATAATAATGAAATTAAAATAAAATAAATTTTAAAAAAGGTAATGGCCGGTTTTAAGTTTAAGTAAACTAATAATTATGGTGGTCGATAGTAATACCGACCACCCCCCTTAATAAAGGGAGGGGTCAGTATTACTACTGACCACCCTCCTCCCTTTCATTATACACATCTCCTCCCATTTTAAATAAAGGCTTCTCCATGTGCAGTGGACAACGACACCCCTCCTCTTTTTTTATGAAACATACTCCACGTTGCAAGCTGTAACTTTCATGGTTAATGTTGTCCCAATCACCACGTAGCAGATCCAATACAGTAGTGGGCAAGTTTAAAGGTAAGTTGTTTGAATTAAGGTAGGCGTAGTTTAGGAGAAGTAGACTCCACCGACTACCTTCCTCCTTCGTAAACCACGGTGTAATGGCAGGGAAACCGGTTTATTTAGTCGACCCTCCTGCCTTTCGATAAAGCATGCTCCACATAGAAAGTAGAAAATGAGGGCTATTCCACATACTCCCTCTTCCCATTATCACTGCAGTTAGCTGATAATGACACCTCTCGCTGTTCAAAGCAATAAACAACCACTTCTCCACTTCCGAACTCTTCCACGAGCTGCAATCCATTTCATTCAACTACAGATTGGCCGATTTAGGAGGAGAATAGACTGGCACGTAAGGTGAAGACTGGAACATAAACCTTAGTTGACTCAAGACCTGGCAGATTAAACGCACAAGTCGCTATTTGCAAACACATCAGTGATTGAAGTAATGAACCGATCTCTCCACCTAGCGGATAATTGTTATAACCACAATCAAGGAGCGCAAAAGACTATAGTTAACTGGAGCTGGACTCCTTACGTGGAGGAACAAGAAGAGTTAGAGGTAAAAGAGTTTTAGTCAATAACTATTACTAAGCCCCAGATTTAGGAGAAGTGATGGATGATTTTTAGTATAAATAGGGGTGGGAGTAGAGAGGAAAGGGGAGATGCAACGAAGGATTAGAGAAGTCATTTTTGGCATCCAAGGAAGGATGATGGATTGTAGAAAGAAGAATAGGTTTAGAGAGGATAGTGTTTTGATAGTATCAAGAGAGTTGTTTGTTTGTTTTTTGATAGAGTTGGAAAGTATTGGTGAAAAGGATCGCAAGCAAGGTGCATTTATCGGCCAGAGGGCGTTAAGGTCTTGCATATTGATCAACACTTCAAATAGGTCAGGAATTTCTTAGTTTACGATCATTAATATTTACAATCTCTGTTATATGTCATATTATTGTCTCGCTTATGAAATAGTTATGGTTATGTTTTATTTATCATTAGGGATTGTTAAATAAAATCATATAATAGAAGTTGTGATTACGTTATGACTATAGAAGTGGAATAGTGTTTAAGTTCAAATTTCACACTTGTTATTATATGGAAGAAATGTATTATGTCTTATTGTAAGATTTCCTTGATGAAATATATATATCTATTTTAATCTTCGTCTATGGTATAAATGGAAATTATTAAGGTGGCGTACCTATAGTAATTAACAAGAGTAATTGAACTCTTAAACTTGTCAATAAGTGTAAAATTTTGTGTTATACCGACCATATTGTTCTTCGTGTCTTGACAACGTATATTCGTATTGCAATTTAATTTTGTGATAGGTGTTGGTACGTAAGATTACCTTGTTTTATATGATGGTCGCAACTAAGTACATTAAGTCATGTTGTCAGTATGTCTTGTGTACTGTGTCTTGGCGAGTTATTTAGATGTATAACCTTAAGGGAATGAGCCACTGTGAGTTGTTCGAAATGGTCAACCTTAGGTTAGTAATTAGGTATCTTTCATTCGAGGTAGGTCAAGATTGGGAATGGTTGTCTGTGTCACCATAGAGTTCTGTAGATAGAACTAACCCATAGTGTCCTAAGAGAGAGAGTGGCTTTCGAGCGGGGGCCGTGCCCAAAGTGGTGACAGGATAACCCGTTGGAAGTTGGTTAAGAAAGTGAAAATCTAATAAATGACTAGGGAAGGGTAGAATAAAAGTTAAATAAAACAATGTGCCTCACACATAGGTGAGTGCTAGTACAGGACTCATAATGTAGCGAGAAGGCCTGGAATGGAAAACTTACCACCTTGGCTTCGTGAGAGGATTGGTAAGGTCCGCATGAGTCTTAGTTGGAATCGGAGGTTCGGGAGAGGTTACCAGGATAACCCAAGATGGGGGCCGGGACCTATGGAGGCTGTACCATGGTATCCACCGTAAGACATGTGATGACACTTTCTGCTTAGAGTCACTAGTGTTTTGTGAGTTGGGTCACATGATTGTAAGTGGAGTCTTGTATTCCTTTCGTTCTTGTTTCATTTTGCTTGCTTGAGGGTTATCTACTATCTCCAGCACGGTGGGGTGGTTCCCTTTCAGAATCACATGGTCGGGTGGTAGTGTCACTTCCCATCGGATGTTCTGGTACATATCTTCAGGCGAGGAAGGACTTTGCTGATGCTCTTGGATCGTGATTCATGTACTGACTCTTGTTCCTATCCATTATTTAGTTGAAAACTAGAGGTTTTGAAAAGAAACTTTATGTAACTTTCATTTTGTAACATTTTAGCTCATGATGTAATTTCTTTTTTTAAAAACATGTGTTTTCGAATATTGAAAGAAAAGAAATATCGTAATGTATGCTATTTCAATTACGTAATTCTTTTGTATATAATAAATGATTGCTTAAAGTATTTTAGATTCTTTCATTGTGGAAATTTTATCTTAAATATTTAATTTACGAAGTAATATTCGTTGGTAACCCTTAGGAAATTCAGGTGTTAGACTTCCGCTATGTTATTAGGTGTGCTAAGGTTTAAATTCATGCACTTAATTTAAAAATAAAAAAAAATTATTTCACCCTTAGTTGCATAGATTATGACGTTTTTCCTTTAGGGTTCCTGACGGGGCATTACATACACTCAAGCATAAATAGATAAGCAAGAGGAAAAACACAACACAAACATTGCCAACCCAAGGATGAACAAAGTCACTTAGTGACTATAACTTGTGGGGTGAAGGTTGACCAAATACCTAGTGGAGAAATCTACAAGTAGGAGAACAAAATGCCATTGCAAGGATACCAAGTAGAATAACCACAAGTTCCAAACTTGTCCCAACAAATCCTTATGTCCCCCAAGGCATACAAGACAACAAACCCCCCTCATGACCCCCATTCCATGAACAAAACACTATGCAGCAAGAGTACCATAATCCCTTGTGTATCACTCTCTTCCAAAGAGAGTCTCTACACTCTTAGGTTGTCAAACAACCCTTCACCCCAAGGCCACTCTACCCTCCTAAGGGTGAGTATGACCTTGAACACTCAAAACAATAACATAAATACATGCAATAAAAATTCACAAGGAAGAACTCAACATCCTCCTAAGCTTACTAAGAAAACAACAAACAATATTTTCAATTTTACCAAACAACATACATGAGAAATTATTCAACCAACCTTAAAACTGCAAATGGGTGAATAAAAGTTTGTAGGAGAGCTGCCCAAATCCACTATCTTGTCCTTCACATGACTTAGCCAAAACTTCCCAATCCAAAAACCAATTTCTCAATAATCTATGTCTCCAAAAATGGAGAGTGGGTGATCAAACTTCTCCCTCCTAAACCATTCCCTAAGAAGACACTTCTCACTCTTTTCAATCCTCTTGGGAAGGGTGACAAATGTTCATAGGTTGGTCTTCCCAACACCTTACAAGCTCTCTAGGAAAGACACCTCAAAAAGGTAAAAGAGAATGGGGAAAAGCAATAACACTCATGAGGAAGGTTTTCTAATCTTAGGTAGGATCCTCAAAAGTTGAAATTCGATCATCTTGGAAAACTCAACTTTTGGGGGGAACTAAAACAGTCCCTAGGGAGTGGACACCTGACTAAAATTGGCCTTCATCCATAGGTACATCATATGGCCCATTAAAAATACCCTTAACTTGACCTTAGGAGTTAGTTTAACCCTCTAGAAACTCATCCAGAGTTTACCTATGGGTCAACCCTAAGTTGGCCTTTCTAATGGCTCCCTATCCAAGACTTTCTTGGGACCATACTAGGATATTTGAAAAAAATGCATTGGTAAAACAAATTCCTTCCAAGGAACATGTCACTGCCAGCTCACTTTACAACACATGTGTCAAGTGACACCACAAAATTATACATCACTTAAATACACATGGCAATGTCCCTTTTTTGGAATTAATAAATTAAATAATTTTCAAATTAAACACACATCCAAGCATAAACATTTACAAACGAGGTGTTGTCTCTCCAAATAGACAACCCTTGGCTTCACAAACACATAGGTTTAGGCTTGATTCTCCAAATAGTTTTCATGGTCACATGGATCAGTGTTTCTACACATCTCACTTTTCACATTAGTAATTCCAAATATCACATATAATATCATCATATGAAAACAAATATTTACATACAATTTCAATTATAATAATCAAGTTTCCAATTATCTAATAAAATCCACATGAAATAATATACTAAATGGCATCATCATAATCATCATGAAATGTAATCATTTATAAAGCATGCATCCATAATTTCTAGCATCAAAATAAAGCTCTGCAGATCAAAATAAATGACATAATCATATCAATGTTAGCCAATCACTAGATCATATAGAATCTATGTCCATAATGCATCAAAATATAGAATCAATAATAGGTCCAACATGAAAATAACTGAAATTCTATGATAGCTTGGGGTAGGGCCTCACACCCTCCCCCTCTAGGCACGAACTTCCTCCTGGAGTTCATAAAAAAGATGGGGGTACTGAGATCTCATCCATGTTGCATCCTCCCATGATGTCATAACCTCATCATAACAATCCCACTGTACCCTATCCTGGTCCAGTTCTCAACCTCAAAGAGATAGCGTTCGGTGAGCCAAAATGCGGATGGTCTCCAAAGCTAGCTACCCATCCAACTCCACTTGCAAGGCATCCCAATTCAATATATGAGACTCATCATAAATGTACTTCCTCAGAACGGATACATGAAACATATTGTGGATGAGTGACAGGCTAGGTGGAAAAGCTAGATGATATGCAACTAGTCCTATCCTCTCAAGGATCTCAAATGGTTCAAAAAAGTGAGGTGCGAGCTTAGAACCCTTTCCATAATGGATTGGACTCTTATGCAGTCACACTCTCAAGAAAACTTTGTCCCCGACCATGAAGCTACGATCTATCCTCTTCGCATCCGCATACTTCTTCTATCTATCATGTGCCTCTCTAAGGCATTTTCTAATCAAATCCACCTGCTGCTCCATATCACAAACTATCTTAGGACCAATAGCTACTCTATCCTCAATGTGATCCCAACTCAAAGGTGTCCTGCAAGGTCTTCCATACAAAGCCTGAAAAGGTGGCATCCCCAAAGAAGTGTGAAGCCCATTATATTTAGGCAAACTCTACCAAAGGAAGGTACTCTTCCCATCTAGTCTGATGATCCATGATGTACATACAGAGCATGTCTTCTAACACCTGGTATACCCTCGCTGTCTTTTCATCCATTTCTGGATGATAGGTTGTACTAAAGTTGAGTCTAGTACCCATTGTTGCCTGTAATGCCTTCCAAAAGGAAGAAGTGAAGAGAGAATCTATGTCTCAAATAATTTTGCATGGAATGCCATGAAATCTGACAATATCTCGCAAGAATACCTATGCTACTGCTGGTGCTATGAAGGTAGTCTAAACTAGTGAGAAGTGGGCCACTTTGGTCAACTTGTCAACTGTCACCATGATGGCATCATGACGGCACAATGGCATAGGAAGACCAATGACAAAGTCCATCGCTATAGTATCCCACTTCCACTCTAGTATTGCATGAGACTAGAGCAACCCACCTGGATGGCGGTACTCTATCTTGACTCTCTAGAACTCAAGGCATCAAGATACTACTATAGCAATGAATTTCCGCATACCTGGCCAATGATATAACTGTCTCAAATCTACATGCACCTTCTTAACTCTGGGATGCGCTGCATAAGGAGCTCTATGAGCCTCCAACACAATGAATTCACACAATCCTTTGGAAGAAGGTACATAGATGCGCCCTCTATGGCATAGTAGTCCATTGGACTCTAATGAATAGTCTTTATGCTTCCCTTCCAGGGTCTCCTGAGATCATACTACCTGACATACCTCTAAATACCACTCATCCTCTAGCAGCTACTGTAATATACGACCTCTCAAATTTGTGTCCATAGACATGGATGATATCTCATGATGTCTCCTACTCAAGGCATCTGCAACTACGTTTTCTTTCCCCTTGATGTACTGGACATCAAAATCATACTCACATAAAAACTCCATCCATCTTCTCTGACAAGAATTAAGATTGGGCTGAGTGAATATGTATTGCAAGCTCTGATGATCTGAATGAATCTCAAAATGATGACCCAAAAGAAAATGTCTCCACCTCACAAGTGTGTGCACCACTGCTGCAAGCTCAAGGTCATGAGTAGGGTAGTTAAGCTCGTGAGTCTTAAGTTTCCTAGACTCATACGCTATAACTCGACCCTCTTGCATAAGAACTACTCCTAATCCATCCAAGGAAGCATCTGTGCATACCATGAAATCAGTCGAGGGGTCTAGCACAATAAGAATAGGTGCACTAGTGAGTGCCCTTTTGAGATCCTGAAACGCCCTCTCAAACCTTTCTATCCACTTGAATTTCTTTCCCTTTCGCTAAAGGGATGTAATAGGATGTGCAACCCTAGAGAACCCCTCAACGAAGCTTCTATAGTACCCTGCTAGATGCATGAAACTCCTGACTTTTGTCACACTAGTTGGCTCTAGCCAATCCATAATAGCTCTGATCTTCGATGGGTCAACTGAGATCCCATCTCCAGATATAACATGTCCTAGATATCTGACCTCTTATCTAAAGAATGCACACTTTGACAGACTACCATATAATTGATTGTCTCTCAAACACTGCAATACCCACCTCAAGTGCTCCTCGTGCTCCTTCTCATTTCAAGAATATATCAATATGTCGTTAAGGAACACAATCACAAATTGGTCAAGGGGAGTGTAGAATACCCCATTCATGAGACTCATGAATACAACTGGAGCATTTGTGAGACTAAATGGAACCACGGTGAACTCATAGTGGCCATACCTGGTACGAAAAGCGGTCTTGTGGATATCTCTCTCTACAATCCTCAATTGATGGTACCCTGACTTCAGATCTATCTTAGAAAATACTTTGGCACCCTGAAGCTGATCAAATAATTCATCAATCTTGGGCAAGGGATATCAGTTCTTGATGGTCACTTTGTTCAACTATTTGTAATCCATACATAACCGAAGGGATCCAACCTTCTTCTTTACGAAGATGACTGGTGTGCCCTAAAAGGAAATACAAGAGCAAGGAAAGAAAAACAAAATCCAAGTAAGTTTATTGATGAAGTAAATGTTACCAAGAGAAATGCAAAAACCTTGGAGCAATCACCCAAATGTGAAGAAGGAGGCACAAGAACTTTTGAAAGGGGAAAAGAAAAGAAAAACCCCTTGTGATATTATGAATGAGGCAATGCCTAAAATGAGAGACAGAGAGAGAGAGAGAAAGAAGCTTTTTACAATAATATCATTAAGAAGAAATGAGAGAGGAGACATCTCTTAAATAGAGATGAGGAGAGGAGTTACAAAGTAACTCCCAAATCTATGAATGCCACCATTCATAAAATGTGTGTACCATGTGTCCACATCCTCTTATGGAGGAAATATAATAAAATAAATGACTTGTCCTCACACATGTACTAGAGGACAAATTACATGTAGGAATTCCAAAGGAATATCCTAAACTAAATACAAATAAACCTAAGCCAAGTAAAGATTAAATATTCTAACACCCCCACTTAAGCTTTCCTTGGGGAGTTTACATCAAACCCTTCAATGGGTTGCAAGTCAAGATTTTTACAATGAAATTAAAACTTTTCTTTACAAAGTGGCTTGGTCAAAATATCTGCAACTTGGTCTTCCCCCTTGCAATAGAGGAGTGAAACTTGCTTGTCTTCAATTTGTTCTCTAATAAAGTGGTGTTGGACAGCAATGTGTTTTGTCCTTGCATGGAAAACTAGATTTTTAGCCAAGGCAATGGCACTTTGGTTGTCACAATACAATTGAGTTGGTTCATGTTGAGGTAGACCCAAATCTTCACGTAGTCTTCTAAGCCACAAGACTTCTTTGGAAACATTAGTGCATCCTTTGTACTCAGCTTCAGTGGATCCAAGAGAGGTAGAGTGTTGCTTTTTACTATTCCAAGAAATTTCTCCTAAACCAACAAAAAAACAATAACCACAAGTAGATTTCCCATCATTGGGATCTCCACCTAGATCGGAATCAGTAAAGCCTTTTAAAGTAAAATCAGAATTTGCATCATAAAACAAACCTACATTAATAGTTCCTTTAATATATCTTAAAATTCTCTTAGCAACTTTAAAGTGTGTTCGTTGAGGTTTAGACATGAATCTTGAAACCAAACCAACACTATAAGCAATATCTGGCCTAGTAAGAGTTAAATAATTCAAACTTCCAACTAATTGTCTATACAAAGTAGGATCAACAAGAGGAGTTTGCATATCAAGCATTAACTTAGTGCCTAATTCAATAGGAATTGAAACATGGTGAGCATCATTCATGTTAAACTTATATGAGATCTTGAGCATATTTACTTTGAGATAAGAAAATTCCTTTAGAGGTTTGCCAAATTTGCATTCCTAAGAAATAATGTAAAAGACCTAAATCAGTCATTTGAAATTTTTGATTAGGTTGAAACTTAATATCAGAAATCAAAGTATTGGAACTTGAAGTAAGAATCAAATCATCTACATACAAGATAATAATGATAATATCATCTTCACTATATTTAATATACAAGTTAGGATCATTTTTACTTCTAATAAAGCCTTGAGAAAGAAAGAATGCATTAATCTTTGAATACCACTCCCTAGGAGATTGCTTTAATCCATAAATTGATTTCTTTAATTTACAAACTAAGTGTGAATTACCTTCTTTAATAAAACCAGGAGGTTGAGACATAAATTTCCTCATGTAAATCACCATTAAGAAAAGCACTTTTAACATCCATTTGGTGAATAGGCCAATTCATTCTAGAAGCTAAAGCAAGCACAAGTTTAATTGTAGGCATTTTAGCAACAGGAGCAAAGGTTTCAGTATAATCTAAGCCTTCAATTTGAGAAAAACCTCTAGCAACTAATCTAGCTCTAAATTTACTAACTTGATTATTAGCATTCAATTTGGTTTTATAAAGCCACTTGCAAGAAACAAGATTTTTACCTTGAGGCAAGGGAACTAAATCCCAAGTTTGGTTAGAAATTAAAGTATCATATTCTTCCTTCATTGCTTTTTGCCAATGTGGTTGATTTTTAGCTTGATCAGATGTTTTAGGATCATTACAATTCATAATAGTATTCATTAAAGCATTATTACAATAATTAACTATTCTAGCTTGAAGTCTATCCATTCTAGCTAAGTATTCATCACTATCTTGAATTAAAGATTTAAACCATTTAGGTCTTCTTTTAGAAGTAATGGATTCATCACTAGAAGAAGAGTCATGGGGAGTAGAGTTATTATTATCATGATCACTATCACTAGAAGGAATAGAAAGAGATGCATTAGGAGTAGGATTTAGAGAAGGAGGTTGGTCCTCCACAAGCACAACTTTTCTTTGAGCAAGTTCATCATCCTCCACTTTAGAACAATCATGAATGCCTTTTTCTACAATATAACCATCTCTTGCAACTTTTACCTTGTTAGTAATAGGATTGTAAACTCTATAACCTTTAGTATTTTCATCATAACCAACAAAAATAAAAGGAGAAGATTTAGCATCTAATTTTTTTCTTTTCTCCTTAGGTTTGTGAACATAAGCTATGGAACCAAAAAAATTTAAATTCTACAAATTGGGCTTTCTACCAGACCAAGCTTCTTCAGGAGTTTTATCCTTTAAGGCTTTGGTAGGTGTTCTATTAATTAAATAAGTTGCACAAGCCATAGCTTCAGCCCAAAACTTATAATCCATATCTTTTGCATGCAATAAAGATCTAGTCATTTCAACAATTGTCTATGCTTCTGTTCCACCACACCATTTTGTTGTGGTGTATAAGGAATGGTAAGCTCATGTTTAATTCCAAAAGATTTCAAATAAGAATTAAATGTATTATTGACATATTCTCTTCCATTGTCAGTACAAAGAATCTTAATTTTAGAACCAGATTGTCTTTCTACAAACATATGAAATTCAGTAAACACATCAAGCACTTGATCCTTACTATGAAGGAAATATATCCATGTTCTCCTTGAAAAATCATCAAAAAAGGTAAGTGCATACCTTGAACCTTGGATGGAGGGATTCTCCATGGGACCCAAGAGATCACTATGAACAAGATGCAATTTAGTATATGCCCTCCAAGATTGACCATGAGGAAAGGGTTCCCTATGCATCTTACCACTCATGCAACCATTGCAAACAATTTGAGAAGGAACAATACTAGGCAATCCATCAACCATATTTTCTTTTTGCATCAATGAAATATAATCAGAATTGAGATGGCCAAGTCTTTCATGCCATATAGTAAAATCAACAGTAGTAAGCAAAAAATACTTTGGAGGAGCAAATTCATAGAACTTGAATAAGTTATCACTATCCATTTCAGTAGTAGCAATAACATGATTAGTTTTTGGATCAATGATATAACATATGCCCCTATAAAAGTTAATCTTATAATCTTGACAAAGTTTAGGAACTGAAATCAAGTTTGATTTTAATTCAGGAACATAAAGAACATCATGTAATTTCCCATTAGGAACATTCACATCACCAATAGCTTCAACTTTGCAACTATGATTATTAGCTAATTGAACAGGAATATTAGAAGTATCAGGATGCAAAGATTCAAAACATTCTTTATGAGAAGTAACATGCTGAGATGCACCAGAATCAATAATCCACTCAAGTGGTTGAGAAACTTTATAAGTACATGTAAATGCATGACGAGATGAATTACCATTATTATTACCTTTCTTATAATGAGGTTTATGTTGTTGATTATTTTGATTATTTTGGTTCATGGGCTTTTTACCATTTTGCTTCTTAAAACAATTATTAGTAATATGTCCATCTTTCCCACAATATGTGCAATGGGGTCTTGTTTGAGAATTATTCCTTTGATTATTGTATGTATTATTATGATTATTATTATGAGAATTGTTATGATAGGATTTAGAATGAGATTGATAATTAGAAGATTTGTGATTATTATTATGATTATGATTATGATTATTATTATTGGATCTAAAATTATTATTATGATTTTGATTTTTAGACATAAAAGCATGTTCACTACTTTTAAGAGTACCAAATTGAATTAATTTAGCTTCCTCTTGACGTAATAGATTATGAAAAATATCATAAGTTAATTGAGTAGCTAAGCTAGGAATAGCAAGTTGAGCATGAATATTCGTAATAAATTGCTGAAATTGACGAGGAAGACATTTTTTAAGAATAAGATGAATTAAATGTAAATCAGCTAGAGTAACTCCTAAACTGGTTAATTGACTATTAATAGAATCAAACTTTAATAAGAATTCATCCATGGTTTTAAAATCTGTATACCTGAGATCTTCAAGTTGATCTTGAAGCTGAATTTTTTGGGATTCATTTAAGCTATCAAAAGTTGTTTTTAAAATTTTCCAAGCTTCATACGCTTTTGTACAATTTCCAATTAAAACATACAAATTAGGAACCATTGAAATACCAATTAAACCAAGTGCTTCCTCATTTTGAGCCTTCCATCTATCTTGGTCAGCTTGAGGAGCAGTTGTAGCAGGCTCAAAGGTTTTATCAATTACAATATCCAAAAGGTGTTTGAAACCAAAAATAAATGAGATATGTGTTTTCCATGAATGATAATTGGAACTATCTAATTTGATTTCAGGAATTAAAGTAGACATGATAGCAAAATAATGAATAAATAATGGTTAGTAAAAAAAACCCCGATTGATTTAAAAGATGAAGAATAAACTTCTTGACTAAAATAAATTCAATGATAAGGTTTTAAAAAATATTTTAGAAAAAAATTGTCAAAAATGATATTTTCAAATCTTAATTACAAATTAAATGTAAAAAACTTTGATTTATATAAACAAACCTTATATTAAAAAAAACTTTGATAATAATTAAAATAACCTGTTTATATTAAAAAAAAAAACTTTATTAATTTTTTTAAAAATAAACTTTGCTTTAAAATAAACTTTACCTCATTTGAAATAGACTTGACTTTAGGCTAAAGAAATTAAACTTTTATATTAAAAAGAGTCAATAGTCCTCTGTAACTTTATTTTAAATAAAGTTCTTTTTTTTTAAAACTTATACGAGAATGATAAGTAAAGAGTTTAAATTGATATGCATAAAACAAAAAAGAACCAATATGAAATGAAATGAGAGCAGAGGCGTAAGAGGCGTTAAGAAAATTTTAAACGTAAAATTTAATCATGTAATGGAAATGGTAGCGAGGAGATGTTAAGGTGTCCAGAACGTGGCAGATGTGTTACAAGAACTGTGAAGAGCAGGTGCACAAAAAGAGTAGCAATGAGGAGGAACACAGAACTAAAGAAAAAAAAAATATATATATATATATATATATATATAGATCATATTTGTTCTGATAAGAATAACAATTTAATATTATATCTTTCCTTAAAAAAAAAAAAAGCTATGAGATTTTAACAAAACAACAATATCAAAGAACCAACTGAGATTTTTTATTTTTTTTAAACAAACTTGCAAATAAATAGAGATAAATCAAATCTAAAATATAAAATTTGTTCTTTTTAGCAATATCCTGCAAGAAGTGAAATATTAAAATTCTGGAATGTTAAAGAAATTTAGTAACCAAATCCTGCAAGCAAAATTAGAGAACTTAAAAAAACCTGCAAGCAAATCAGAGATGCAATTTAATAATAAATCAGTTTTGGCGGCAAGCCGACCAAACATATTAAAGAGGCTGAGTTTGGCAGTAAACCTTCCAAACTAGTCACAATAAAAAACCAAAAAGAAGAAACTTTGGTGGCAAGCCTTCCAAAGCTACAACTTCAAACCAAAAAGAAGAAACTTTGGCGGCAAGCCTTCCAAAGCTTTTTTATTTTAATAAAAAAACTAGAATAGAAGATTAAACCTGCAGGCAAACTTGTTAACAAGTTTGAAAAAAAAATTAAAATCTGAAACCAAAGCCTGCACAATAGAAAATATTAGAAAAAGAACTTCTTCTCCTCTCAAGAATGCCTCCAACAAGGTGAACTCCATAGAATTGCAACCTTCATCAATCTCAACTTGAAACAAGGATTAGAAACCTGCTCTGATACCATGAAAGGAAATACAAGAGTAAGGAAAGAAAAACAAAATCCAAGTAAGTTTATTGATGAAGTAAATGTTACCAAGAGAAATGCAAAAACCTTGGAGCAATCACCCAAATGTGAAGAAGGAGGCACAAGAACTTTTGAAAGGGGAAAAGAAAAGAAAAACCCCTTGTGATATTATGAATGAGGCAATGCCTAAAATGAGAGTGACAAAGAGAGAGAGAGAGAGAGAGAGAGAGAGAGAGAGAGAGAGAGAGAGAGAGAGAGAAGCTCTTTACAATAATATCATTAAGAAGAAATGAGAGAGAAGACATCTCTTAAATAGAGATGAGGAGAGGAGTTACAAAGTAACTCCCAAATCTATGAATGCCACCATTCATAAAATGCATGTGTCATGTGTCTAGATCCTCTTATGGAGGAAATCTAATATTCCTTAATAAAGGAAAATAAAATAAAAGACTTGTCCTCACACATGTACTAGAGGACAAATTACATGTAGGAATTCCAAAGGAATATCCTAAACTAAATACAAATAAACCTAAGCCAAGTAAAGATTAAATATTCTAACAGCCCCAAGGGGAGACGCTAGGATGAATGTGACCCTTCTTTAAGAGTTACTCACGCTGCATATGGTGCTCTCGAAACTGGCTCAACTCCTAGTACAAGATCTATGTGAAAATCAATCTCTCTACTAGGTGGCATACCAGGTAGCTCGGAAGGAAACATGTCTGCAAATTCCTCAAGGATAGGATGATCGTTTAGGGAAGGATCCTTCTCATTCTCTTCCTCTCTATCACTGATGGTGATGGAAACTAACTGGCATTACTTTCTCATGCTCTACTTACATTACATAGCAGAAATCATACGAAGTGATACGGGCCTCTGAATCCCTAAAATTACTATAGAGGTACCTTGATCATCCACACACTTGATATTTTTCTAACGACAATCCATCTTGGCTATGTGGGCGTATAGCCAATCCATGCCAATAATAATGCCATAAGATCCTAGAGGTGTGACTTGAAGGTCTACTAAGGTGGTTGTACTCTCAATCTGAAGATGACAACCCCTAACCACTGACTCAACAAACCCTCTAGCTCCTGAAGCCAACTCCACTTCCCAACTAACACCTTGCCTAGTTGCCACTAGCCCGCAACGCTCCACAACCAATGGAGATATAAAAGAATTTGTAGCTCTTGAATCAAACAAGATAGAAACACTGCTACCTTTGATCATACCTGTTGCCTCTATGATTGTGGCCTGATGCTCTACCTGGCGGTTGTCAACCGCTGTGAATACTTTGTGGGACTTACCCATGTCCCCAACTGTAGGCTTTGAACCTGCCATCCGCTGACTGCCTACCATCTGACCCTGTGGACACTCTCTTGCCATGTGCCCCATGGCCCCACAAGTGAAACAAGCACCACGTGTCTGAAACTAAACACCTTGTGGACTAGAGTATCCCTATCCTCCTATCCTGCTCGATCAACTGAAACCACCCCTAGAGGACTGTTGAGTCCATGCCAAAGGTGTGTATGGACCCTGTGGTCGCTAGTCGCGCCTAGGACCTTGTGAATGCCACTGGTTAGTCTTAAAGCCCTTCTTACCCTATGGAGGCCTTTGCCTCTGATTCTGTTGTGGTTGATGCGGAAGAGGGCATTTAAAGGACCCCGATGAATACCTGTGGTTACCCTTCCAGTGGGGTTTTTGAAACCCAAAAGACTATGATATAGGGTTTCGGTTTTGATGTCGATCTCGTGTGTCCTGTGGTCTACCCTGAATCTCCTCTGATATCAAGGCCTTCTCCACGGCAACTTGAAGGCTTCCTGGAGCTGCCATCCTAATTGGTCTTGCTATATCGGTATTCAATCCTCTGATAAATCAGTTGACGAGTAGCTTCTTGTCTTTCAGGTAGTCAGCATAGGGTAAGAGCTCAAAGAACTTGCTCTCATACTGGGACACTGAGAGACCCTCCTACTGAAGGTCATGAAACTCATCAATCATGTGTTGCCTATAGTGCTCTGATAGGTATCTGTCTTTGAATCTCTCTGTAAAGATGTCCCAAGTGACAGTGTTCGCAACTATATCATTCTTGTACTCCTCCTGCCTCCACCATGTGGAAGTCTTCCCTCTCAAAAGGTGAATGGAAATCTATGCCTTCAAATTTCTCTCATAGGGATGCAATCTGAAGCACCTCTCTAAACTCAATAGCCAAGCCTCAGCCTCTACCCCATCGGTAGATCGTGCAAATAATGGTGGCTGAAGACGTAAAATCTCTCTGATCTGATCCCCGAGATCACAGGGAGCTCTCTCAAAAATAACTGGTGACACTACTAGAGGTGCCTCAGGTAGATGGACCGACTTAGGCTCATGCTCAGCCTGGGACTCTATACGGTTAGGAGGTGGACTCCTACTCTGCTCCCTAGCTACAGATCTATGACTCTCAGAATTTTGGTGCTCTGCCTGACGATCTACTGCTGGGAGTCTATCCTGAACTATTCCTATCAGGTTCTGAAGTGCAACCAAAATGTCTCGGTTGGGGTCAATCGATTGTTTGGGAGGAGCTTCCTGATCCCCTTCTGGATCCGGCTCATCCCACACAACATCTTCGTGTGCCATGCGAGTACGTCTAGGACCCCTTCCGCACTTGCGAGCTTGTCGTGTAATCGGCAACATCCTTAATGATCAATAAAATAAAATAAAGTAAATAAATAACAATTCTTACAGAAAATTATATTAAAAGCGAAATATAATGGAGGAAGGTTCCTAGTTTTGGAAACCTTGCTCTGATACCCAAATGTCATGCCCAAACATTTGGGCAAAAACGCAACACAAATTTTTTTTTAAAACAACATAAAATACTATATATTCTACATTAAAGGAGGGATAAATAAGTTTTGTCTTAACTAAAGGTTAACTCGAGGATTAAAAGAATGGTTTCCTAAAGTTGATTTAATTATCTCAACCATTATAGCGTTAACATTTAAGGTAGACTAATTATACACCAAAAAAGGTCGTCACAACTTAATTAATTAATTTAACTAATTTAATTAATTTCCCCTAATTAAATTCTTCAATGACTAATCAAAAGATATTAATTATCTCATATATAGAGTATTTAATTGTTGTTGGACTATTTAAAATAATGCTATCACTTAGTTTATTGAATTTAAATATAATTAATTGATCAATAGTAATAACGTTTTTAAATTTGTCTATAAAAATTAACTAAATCAAATATAATAATAATCTAGCCAATAATCTCATATTATTGACGAAATACATTTCCCCATCATCAAATATGAAATATTTAATATTTGTCATTAAACTACCTCCTTAACATCTAAATAATCAAATATTTATTATTCGATATTTAAAATGTCTCCTTAACTTAAATTTAATCATTTTACTATTGAAATTCTCCATTAATAAATTCTACTTAATAAATTTACCCAACTATGAGTATAAAATTTTTAAATAAATAATTATTCCCAATTATAATTCCTAAAGATAATCAACTAGATAAAATAATAATTTTAAATTGAATGGGGAAATCCCCATTTCAAATTTTTAAAAGGGATTTCCCTCTCTTTTTATCTTATTTCAATAATTAATGTCTTTTATGCTAACCCTAACTAGGGTTTATCTTAATATCTTTATCACTCCCCCCTTATTTATTTTATTTTATTTTACCCTAACCCAAAATAGGGTTAGGGTTTTACTGAGCATCACTTAACACATATCTTATTTTCTTTTCATTTTAATTCTACCCTAACCCAAATTTAGGTTAGGGTTTCATTCACATTTTATTTTGTGTGTGGGTGCAGGTGAAAGATGACAGGGAAGGCTGAAGGGGGCCATGGCCAAAGGAGGTGGCATTATGGAGGGAGGCTGAGGAAAGAGTGCGGCAGAGTGGCAACGCCACTATTGTTGGCTTTGTGTTGTCATTGATGTCAACCAGTATGGGATGACCACTAGTAGAAGAGATGTATGTGCAACACTGTTGTGAAGGAGTATAGGATGTGATATCTTGGATATGACCTTGTGTTGCAGAACATCGGTAAAGGTAAGGAAGATGACTTCAGGAGTCACCAGTACACAAGTTAGTGCCTGACTTGTATGATGAGATACAGAGGTGATTGAGTGGTTGTTTGTGATGAAGAGGTAGAATGTTATCCGAATCACATCCACACCGGAAGAAGAAGATTGAACAGGTCATCGGTATGTTGTGAGCTTACAGAACAACAGGACTCCCATCGGATGAAGATGCGGTCATCTTGAGAAGCAATGACCAACAGTGAGTGTGTCCACACTGGATCACATGTGCTTGTTTGAAGATATGTTGCATAAACAGGGAACTCACATGAGCAGATGACAAGGTGTTACTCCACCAAGTAAGGGAATCTTATCTCCTATATGCATTGAGTGCATTATAGTTTGGTGAGATAAGAGTAAAGAGATAAAGGCAAGTACTTGAAGGATCACACTATATCTACCGGTGAATTGAGGGAATGTCTTAAGTGCATGAGATTAGGGTTATGCACTGGATTGATAGAGAAGACAAGTTGAGATACTGATACAATAGATGAGTGATGTGTTTGTCATTCAGACAAACTGACTGAGCAGGTATAGTTAGAGGAGAATGGCTTGACCGATGAAGGAGTCTAGTGAAGGTTGATGACTAGTGTCATCAAGAGTGGTAACCGGTATATAAGCCCACCGGTAATATGAGGGAGGTGCAGATGCAAATGACTCCCCACATTGAGGAAATGAGCATGCTTAACAAAGACATGTGTAATGACCAGTCAAGGTGTTCCACCCACAGTTCAACAGAATGCAGACATGATGAGGTTATCGATTTAGTGTGTGATACTTACAGGGTTAGCAAACCGGCCGAAAAGAGGAACTGGTAGAGTGGTTGGTCGGTGATCCTATCTGGACCAACATGAAGTGCCAAGAATGTAGTTGGTCGACATGGATGCCACATGGAGTCAACGTGGCGAATCTGCATTTGGATAAAGATGGAATGTACATTGACAGGGTTGTTGCACGGTTGGTAGACTTTAATGAAAGGTCACACAAATCATGGGACATGTTGCAGAGCTATTGCAGGGGTTTGAGGCTCGAGGTCTGGAAGACAACTAAAAGTCAGCTAAGAGTGATTGAGAAGATTGAGGTGATGGAGGAAATAGCATGACAGGTCTTTTTGTGTTTGACCAAGGGGTCAACTATTAGGGTAAAAAGAAAGTCGCCAGAGATGAAAGGCGTGATCTAGGAGATGCGTAAATGGTGGAGTCGTGCAGATTGACAGTTTGAAAGATTGGATCAGAAAAGATCCGATAGGATCTGATTGGATTTGACTTTCCTCGAGGATGGTGAAGAAACCCTAACCTCCTAGATTTTGAATTGGGTTTTTGGCGAGAAGTCTAGGCTATATGTATAAAGGCCAAAGAGATTATTTGTTGCTGCTGAATAGAAGAATATTGTGATTGTGAAGTGGAAGACTTCTGCAAGTAAGATCAAATCAGCCAAGTGCTCAACGAGCACCTGTGAAGAGAGTGGGAATGGGAGAGAACTTGGTTGAAGCATTCAACCGGTTGGAGAGAAGAACCGATAGTGTTCATACCGGCAGAGCAGAAGTGAAGGAGGTTGGAGAGAAGATAAAAAAACAACCAGCAAAGAGTAGAATCAGTGAAGAGTAGAGCAGTGAGGAGGAGATTCAGTGAGAGTAGTACGAAAGAGAGATAAACTAGTAGTAGGGCTTACCAGCAGAGAAGCAGTAAGTGAAGAGAAACAAAGAAGTGAGTCGGTGAAGCAGAGAAGATATCTCACCGATAGAGTAAGATATATATATAATGGTTGCAAGATTCACTTGTAACAAGATAACTACTTATGTATTTGATGTTTGCATTGTGAACACTGAGTTGTAGCTCAATGCAGGGGTTGTAGCTCCTTAGGTTGGTGCCCTAAAGTCAGGGGTTGGTGCTCCTTTGGGTTGTAGCCCATAAATTAGGTAGGGGTTGTAGCTCCTTGGGTTGGTGCCCTAAAGTCAGGGGTTGGTGCTCCTTGGGTTGGTGCCCTAAACATTGTAACAAAGGTTTTTGACTATGAGGCTAGATTGGAGCATTAGAGTCTAGCAGCATTACTCACCAATTTTTTTCCCATCTTGGGTTTTCCTCGTACATGCTAGTGTTATGGGATGTCCCCTTGTGTATGTTTGCATTTGAGTTTAGTCTCCTCACTAACCGGTAAGTCTGTTCATAGTTAGATCTAATAACCAGTATGCTTGGATTGGATAGCTAAAGAGAAAAGTTTGAGAACCACTGATTCACCCCCTCCCCCTCTTAGTGGTGCCTTGTCTCTAACAATTGTGTGTTCTGCCCGCACTGCATGTGCCTCGGTGCATAGAGTGGGGTCGCGATCGTACTGTGTGTGCCTCCCACACCGCGCATGCCACGGCCCACACAATGAGGACGTGGCTGCACTGTGTTTGTCTCGGCCCACACAGTGGGGTCGTGGTCACACTATGTGTGCCTCGGCCCACACAATGAGGTCATGGCCGCACTGAGTGTGCCTCGGCACACACAGTAAGGTCATGGCCTGCACTATGTGTGCTAGCATGCACCCTCGGCCCACACAGTGAGGTCGCGTCTTGCACTGTGTGTGCTGAAACGCACCTCCCCCCCGTGTGGTACTCAAGCAAAGAAAAATAATTGTTGTTTATTTTTATTTTTAATTTATTTTTTTTGGCAATGCTTAAAATGTTTTTTATCGATATGCATGATTATATATATATATATATATTAATATATACATGAATTTTGACAACAGACTATTTCAAGGTTAAAAAATGGTATAATCAGAATACTAAGGTAATAAACATTTCTTTTTTTTCCATTTTATTCATAGTTTATTAAATATATATATTTTAACATAAATGCAACATATGTATTATTCATTTTTTTTTTCTAAAGAATAAATACAACAGTTTAGATGTAAGGTTTAAAACATTAGGCATAAACTTTATAACATATGTGTGTGTGTGTGTGCGTGTGTGTGTGTGTGTGTGTGTGTTTAAATCTATTTCTTTTCAAAGTATTATAGTAGGATATTTTTAAATAATAGAATAGAATAAATTCCTTTCCCATTAATAAATGTAGCTAACTTTTGATTTAAATAACCATAACTAGATTTATTTACTTCCTACTATACATGCTTTTAGAAAATGGAAAATATGATAGTAATATTTTTATTTACAGTTGCAACTAACAATTTCAAAAGTCCTCTAAATAAATAAACAACAAGATATAATGCATTATCAATATTAACTCTTAAGATATCTATGTATTCTTCCTTTGAGTTTGAAGTATAGATGTAAGCAAATATTTCATTTCTATTTAAAAGTGACTACTCTATTAACATTTAGCTTTGCATTTATTTTTCAATAGCAATAGGGAACATAATATAATATCATTCTCAATCTTTTTCTAGTAGCTATATCATTAAAGAAATAATTCCAACAATACATTCTTCTCTTTGCAAGAATATATACTTCAAATTAAAATACATCTTTATTACATAGTAAAACTAATCCAATAGTGACATTTAGTACATCATAGTTTCTTTTATACAAATAGGTAAATAACAAAATCAAGCCTTTCATTTCTACTAAATGAGGGCTGGCCAAATACATGTATTTGCTTTTGCAACTAAATACAAATAAACAATAGGATCATGTCATAGCTTCCCTTCCAATCTTTTTCCCCAGCAAACCTACAACAAAGTCTTGTAGGTTGTGACCATGGAGGCTCACCTCCCAACCTAGGCTTACAAGAAGCCACCCCCGAGCTAGGAGAACCAAAGCTAAATAGGCTACACTCAAGCATAAACACATAAGCAAGAGGAAAAACACAACACAAACACACTCCCAACCCAAGGATGAACAAAGTCACTTAGTGACTATAACTTGTGGGGTGAAGGTGGACCAAATATCTATAGGAGAAATCTGCAAGTAGGAGAACAAAATGCCATTGCAAGGCTACAGTAGAATAACCACAAGTTCCAAACTTGTCCCAACAAATCCTTATGTCCCCCAAGGCATACAAGACAACAAACTCCCCTTATGACCCCCATTGCATAAACAAAACACTATGTAGCAAAGGTCCCATAATCCCTTGTGTATCACTCTCTTTGAAAGAGAGCCTCTACCCTCTTAGGCTGTCAAACAACCCTTCACCCCAAGGCCACTCTACCCTCCCAAGGGTTAGTATGGCCTTGAAACACCCAAAACAATAACATAAATACATGCAATAAAAATTCACAAGGAAGAACTACACATTCTCCTAAGCTTACTAAGAAAACAACAATGGAAAATAACAAACAATCTTTTCAATTTTACCAAACAACATACATGAGGAAGCATTCAACCAACCTTAAAACTAATGAATAATGATGAACATCAGATACCCTAACTAGTACTGAGAGGGGGGGGTGAATCGGTATAGACAAAAACTTTCTCAACAACTTATCAAGTTAAAGCAATATCAACTAGTTGTCATTATTACTAAACTTAACCATGGCAATACCGGTTAAACATAGTAAGACTTCAGACAACATAAACTGATAAGTTTGAACACTTCAAGTACATTCAATACTTGATAAAAACTTCACCCATAAACATATGCATGTGGTAAACCAGTAATACCATAACCTAATAGCTATGCATGCATAATCACTAAAACATAGAATACTTAATCATCACATGAAAAATGCACAACTCATGACACATATTTTTTCATGTGGAAACCCAAATGGTAAAAACCATGGTGGGGATGAATACCCACAAGCTTGTTTTGAACTCTTTTGAAGCTCGCTCTGTTAGGAGCCTAATCCGGTTAAAGACTTTACAATAAGGTTCTTCTAGGAACCGATCCTGTTAAAGATCACCCGGTTAAGGGATGGCTATATACCTTGTTAAAGGTTGAAACCCTGTTAGAGGCTACCTCACTAGAGGATTTGAAGAACTCAATGATCTTGAGTCACCTGGTTAAAGGATTTACAATAAGCCTATTAAAGCTACCCGGTAAAGGGATTTTCCAACTGTTGAAATGGTTAGAAGACAACAGGTAAAACTCTGATCTGATAACATCACTACATGCCAAGGCAAATCCTTTTCATTTCCTCTACTCTGCAATCACACTCTGCAGTTTTCATCTTACTGGTTTGGAAAGTATCTCATCACTCGGATACACACACAACATTCACCAAAAACTTACAACAACAAACATCATCGACCTTATAGACAACAGTTAGGTCAGTAGCATAAACCCTAAACCCTAAGCATTTAGGTTTACAATACAAGCGGTCCAATCCTAACTGTCCAAACACTTTGCATAGAGAAATACAATCTTAAACAAATCACAAGACAATATGCATTGTTCATTCTTCACTGCATATGGGAATTAGTAACCCACCATGCTTTCTTCTCATACCTCTAAGAAGAATGTTCATTCCCGACGTAGACATTTAATGCAATCAATCTTTACATGCAAGATCCTCAAGGAAGTCCTTCACGCGCACAAAATTGATGTGGCACCTCGATCTCATTCTTTTCTCTTAGCTTACTCATCACAAGATGTCTTCGATTGCATCTCACAAGCTAGATTGCCAGACCGGAAACCTTAGAGCTGAGACTACCAGCCAGTAGTCACACTAAGTGAAGCCCCAACACCGGTTCACTTGCAAATCTTCATACTGGTTCACCGTCTTCTTCCAATCTGCATACCAGTTCACTTTCACTTATTGACATCAATGACAACATACATTATCATCATATCAACATGTCAGTTCATCATATGCCAAAAATATCTAACAATCTCCCCCTTTGGCATTGATGGCAATACTTAGTGTAGCATTACAACTGTAAACATCATAGACCAGTGTATTTGCATTATCAGATATCTTCTCCCCCATACATCAGATATCTTCTACCCCTTTGACAACAATGCCAAATAGGAGGCACAAACTTCCATACTCCACTATGTTGCTCCCCCTATGGAGTAGCATCCTTTAACACATCAATCCTGAAATATTTGTCACTGTAGTTCCTGACTGATGCGGAGCACACAGCTTTAGTTGACTTCATGAAGGGGCAAAACCCCTAATTCACCTCTCAAATAGGTAAATGTAGTCTTTGGTAAGGGCTTAGTGAATATATCTACTATTTGCTCCTTACTAGAAACATGTTGTAGTACAACTCCCTTATTCTAAACTTTCTCTCTTAAGAAGTGGTATTTAAGCTCAATGTTCTTAGTTATAGCATGCAATACCGGATTCTTGGAAATATTTATTGCACTTGTTTTGTCACAAAATATATTCACCAGTTCAAATGCAGGTACTTTGAAACCTTCCAATACATGTTTCATCCAAATTACTTGAGTGCAATTCATAAATACTGCCACATATTCTGCTTCAGTTGTAGACTGGGAAGTATAGCTCTACTTCTTACTTGTCCATGATACTAATCTTCCACCAAGAGAGAACGCTCCACCGATTGTGCTCTTCTAGTCGTCCACATTACCTGCCCAATCAGCATTGGTATACACTTTGAGATTGAAGTCACCATTATATGGATACCACAATCCATAGTCAATTGTTCCTTTCAGATATCTAAGGATCCTCTTGACTACTACCAAGTGGGATTCTCTAGGACATTTCTAAAAACAAGCTACTATGCCCACTGCATGAGCAATATCTGGTCTTTTGTGCATCACATAGTGCAGCTTACCGATCATTGACCGGTATTCCTTCTCATTTACCAACACTGAATCATCTTCCTTAGTCAGTTTATAGCCAGTCACCATCGGTGTACCAACCAGTTTTCTTTCCTCCATGCCAAAGGTCTTCAATACCTCTTTCACATACTTGGACTGGGTAATAAAAATACCCTCTTTCATTTGTTGAATTTGTAAACCAATGAATAACTTTATCTCTCCAATCAGAGACATCTCAAACTCTTTCTTCATTATATCTATAAATGCATGGTTCATTTCATCATCTCCTCCAAAGATTATGTCATCTACAAATACTTCATAGATCAGAATCTGATCACCTTTTGATTTCAAGTAGATGTTGCTATCTTCACTTGTTCTCTGAAATCCAATGTTCACAAGATGAGAATGTAACCTTTCATACCATGCCCTAGGTTCTTGTTTCAATCCATACAGGGCTTTGTGTAATATACACACCATATTACTATCTTTTGATAGGGCAAACCCTTCCAGTTTCTATATATATACTTCCTCTTCAAGGATTCCATTCAAGAATGTAGACTTCACATCCATCTGATATACCTTAAATCCATTAAATGCTGCAAATGCAAGTAGCATTCAAACACCTTCTAGTCTAGCCACAAGAGAAAATGTTTCTCCATAGTCTTCTCCCTCCTCCTGAGCGTATCCCTTGCATACAAGCCTAGCCTTGTTTCTTATAACTATACCTTCTTCATTTAGCTTACTCCTGAAGACCCATTTGGTACCTATGACATTTTTGTGTTCTGGTCTGGGTACCAAAGACCATGTTACATTCTTTTCTATCTGGTCTAGCTCCTCTTCCATTGCTTTAATCCAGTCTTCATCTATAAGTGCTTCTCTGGAAGTCTTGGGTTCTAATTCAAAAATCATGCAAGAGTTTTCTTTCACTTTTCTTCTTGTATCCCTGCATCTTTATCTCCTATGATTTTCTTTGGATCATGATGGAATTGCACATATTTAGGAATGACTCTAGTTGGTTCTTCTTGCTTTTCCTCTTCTCCATCTTCTCCATCTTCTTCTTCTCCTACCGCAGCTTCTACCGATACAGGAATACTGAGATCTTTGCTTGTTTCTTTTGTAACCAGTTCCGAGAAAGTTGTTCCCGATTCACCTTCCACTTGCTCATTGCAGGTTTCCTTAGGTTCCTTAGGGGATTCATCAACCTTGACATTGATGCTCTCAAAAATCTTTTGAGTTCTGTTATTGTAGCATTTGAGGGCTTTTCTCTTAGTGGAATATCCCTGAAATATTATTTCATCACATTTAGCATCAAATTTTCTCAAATGCTCACCTCTCTTGATATAGCACTTACTCCCAAATACCTTAAAGTAAATCACAGTGGGAGTCTTCCCGGTCCAATACTCATAAGGAGTTTTATCTTTGCCTTTCTTGATAAGTACATAGTTCATTGTATAGACTACAGTGCTCACCGCTTCTCTCCAAAAAGTGTGAGCAACCTTTCCTTGGATCAACATTGTTCTCGCCGCTTCAACTACAGTCCTGTTATTCCTTTCTGCTATGCCATTCTATAGTGGTGTCCTAGGAGCAGACAACTACCTCTTGATACCACTACCTTCATAGTACTTGTTGAATTGATCATAAGTGAATTCTCCTCCTTGATCAGTTCTTAGGCACTTTATCCTTTGGCCACTCTCCTTTTCTACTAATTCTCTGAAGGCTTTGAATTTTCCAAATGCTTTAGACTTATCTTTCAAGAATGTGACCCACATCATTCTTGAGCAGTCATCAGTAAAAATCATAAAATACTTATCTCCCTGAATACTTCTAGTTTTCATAGGACCACACAAATCAGTATGCACAAGATCAAGTAAATTATCTCCTGAAAGAGACTTACCTTTAAAAGTTAAGGAAGACATCTTCCCAAGTTGACATTCTCTGCACAAAGAATTCTCAGGTTTGTTCAGCAAAGGTAATCCTCTTACCACCTTGATCTTACTAGCTTTAAAAATATTGTCAAAGTTCATATGACATAGTCTCCTATGCCATATCCAACTGTCATCAAACTTATCCATCAAACACTAACTAATCTTAGCATTCAACTCAAATAGGTTACCTCTGGTCTGCTTACCAGTGGAAATAAGTTCACCACTCTTTCCAATTATACTGTAGATTCCACCTTTGAACTTCAGAGTGAGTCCTTTGTCATTCAACTGAGGAACACTTAAAAGGTTATGCTTCAAACCTTCTACCGAGTAGATATCATTTGCACTGCTCTTTACATTTAGTGACATGGATCCTTTACCTTTTACCAAGCATGGTGCATCATTGCCAAATTTGATAACACCTCCATCATATTCTTCTAGAGACAGAAACTTTCTCTAGTCATCAGTCATGTGGTGAGAACAACCACTATCAATAATCCACTTATTGGAGTTGTCAATGCGAGAGACAAGTTCTTTCTTGTCAGACACTTCTTCCTTTACAGCTACAAATATTATATCATCACTCTCTTCATCCTCCGATTCTTCATCAGTAACACCTTCATCTACATCAACAAGACAATTTCTCCTATTTCCTCCTTTGTACTTTCTAAATCTCTCTGGTTTATCCTTATTATCACTATTAGGGAAATTAACAACTATATGTCCTATATTGTTGCAGGAGAAACATTTTAAAGGAAGCTTACCTCTATATTTACCAGTTCCTTTTGAAAGTCTTTTAGCAAGAAGAGCTTCAAACTCCATCAGAATCTCTTCATCATCCATATCTCTACATTGTCTGGATTCATAACTGATACTAGTTTCTTTTCCTTTTCTGGATGGTGCAATAGATGCTCTAAAGGCTAACTCAGTCTTCTGAACACTACCATCATAGCTATTCAACTCATATGCAGTCAACTTTACAATGATAGAGTCTAAGGATACCTTGGTTTTATCAATAGACCTTAGTTCTTGGATAGTAGAAACTCTGATTGCATAGATCGGTAACAATGATCTCAAGACTATACTAACAATGGTGGCATCCTCAACCGTTCCACTAGCACTTTTGATATCTCCAACCAAAGTCTTAATCCTAATGTCATATTATTGAATGGTCTCTCATTCAACCATCCTCATGTCTTCAAATTTTCCTCTAAGGCTCTCTTCCTTAGCTTGCTTTACATGCTCATCACCATCAGAAATGGTTTCCAGTGCATCTCATACATCCTTAGGAGTGTCCTTGTCTTGTACATCAATAAACTCAATATCTGACATGCTACTAATAAGGGCTTTCATGACTTGCCCATTTTCCTGAATCTCTCTCTTTTGATCATCGGACAGAGTGTCAATGGGAATCACATAGGCATTCTCAACATAACTCCAATGTTGAGCACCCATACTCTTGATGTAAATCTTCATTATGTCCTTCCATATCTTGAAGTTATCTCTATTGAACTTAGGACCGTCCCTCTTCATCATTACAACAGGATCTTTTACCTCAAGTGGTAAAGCTTATATCATCAAAGACCTGGGGGCGCTCTGATACCAATTGATGAATAATAATGAACAACAGATACCCTAACTGGTACTGAGAGTGGGGGGTGAATCAGTACAGACAAAAACTTTCTCAACAACTTATCAAGTTAGAGCAATATCAACCGGTTGTCATTATTACTGAACTTAACCATGGCAATACCAGTTAAACATAGTAAGACTTTAGACAACATAAATTGATAAGTCTGAACACTTAAAATACATTCAATACTTGAGAACAACTTCACCCATAAACATATGCATGTGGTAAACCAGTAATACCATAACCTAATAGATTTGTATGCATAATCACTAAAATAGAGAATACTTAATCATCACATGAAAAATGCACAACTCATGAGACACATATTTTTTCACGTGGAAACCCAAATGGGAAAAACCATGGTGGGATGAATACCCACAAGCTTTTTTTGAACTCTTTTGAAGCTCACTTTGTTAGGAGCCTAGTCCGGTTAAAGACTTTACAATAATGTTCTACTAGGAACCAATCCTATTAAAAATCACCCGGTTAAGGGATGGCTATATACCCTGTTAAAGGTTGAAACCCTGTTAGAGGTTACCTCGCTAGAGGATTTGAAGAACTCAATGATCTTAAGTCACCCGGTTAAAGGATTTACAATAAGCCTATTAAAGCTACCTGGTAAGGGGATTTTCCAACTGTTGAAATGGTTAGAAGATAAAAGGTAAAACTCTGATCTAATAACAACACTACATGCCAAGGTAGATCCATTTCATTTCCTCTACTCTGCAATCACACTCTATAGTTTTCCTCTTATTGGTTTGGCAAGTATCTCATCACTCGGATACATACACAATATTTGCCAACAACTTACAACAACAAACATCATCAACCTTATAGACAACAGTTAGGTGAGTAGCATAAACCCTAAACAATATCTCATCACTCGGATACATACACAATACTTTGCATAGAGAAATACAATCTTAAATAGATCACAAGACAATCTGCATTGTTCATTCTTCACCACATATGGGAATCAGTAACCCACCACGCTTTCTTCTCATACCACTCAGAAGAATGTTCATTCCCGAGGTAGACATTTAATGCAATCTATCTTTACATGCAAGATCCTCAAGGAAATCCTTCACACGCACAAAACTGACGTGGCACCTCGATCTCATTATTATCTCTTAGCTAACTCATCATAGGATGTCTTTGATTGCATCACACAAGCTGGATTGCCAAACCATAAACCCTCAAACTAAGACTACCAATTGGTAGTCAAATAAAGTGAAGCCCCAATACTAGTTCACTTACAAATCTTCATACTGGTTCACCATCTTCTTCCAATCTGCATACCGGTTCACTTTCACTTATTGACATCAATCACAACATACATTATCATCATATCAACATGTCGGTTCATCATATGCCAACAATATCCAACAAAAATTGCAAATGGGTGAATAAAATTTTGTAGGAGAGCTGCCCAAATCCACTATCTTTTCCTTCACAAGACTTAGCCAAAACTTCCCAGTCCAAAAACCAATTTCTCAAGAATCTATGTTTCCAAAAATGGAGAGTGGGTGATCAAACTTCTCCCTCCCAAACCATTTCCTAAGAAGACACTCCTCACTCTTTCCAATCCTCTTGGGAAGGGTGAGGGATTTTCATAGGTTGGTCTTCCCAACACCTGACAAGCTATCTAGCCAAGGCACCTCAAAAAGGTAAAAGAGAATGGGGAAGAGCGATAACACTCATGAGGAAGGTTGTCTAACCTAGGCAGGATCCTCAAAAGTTGAAATTTGGCCATCTTGGAAAACTCAACTTTTGGGGGGACTAAAGAGTCCCTAGGGAGTGGACACGTGGCTAAAATTTTCCTTCATCCATAAGTACATCATATGGTCCATTACAAATGCCCCTAACTCGACCTTATGGTGCAGGAGCACCTAGTTGAGTGAAACTCCCATTTTTGAGTATTTAATGCTTTTATGTTTGTAAAGTCTTGTGTTAGGTTTATTATGTTGTTTTAGGTTGTTTTGGGTCATGTTTAGTGGTTTTGATCTCATTTTGGGCTCTAGAGATCAAGTTTTGCCTTTTAGGCCTTGAGTTGACAATTTTTGGCAAAAAAGTGCAAAATTGCCAAAAAGGTCTTCTAATGCTTTCCAAAGAATTGGAAAATGTTTTTTAGGTGTTTTTAGGCATGTCTAAGTTTTTTAGACAAGTTGATAAGGTTAGATTGTGAAAAATGCATCTTGGAGCAAGAAATGTTGTCATTTGGCCTGAAAAGTTGTAAAAGTTGTCATTTTTTTTACTTTTCTTGCAAGGTGGAGTTATGGAAGCCCCATGTCCATACTAAGGCTTGATAAAAAACTAGAAAAACTATAAAAGGCCTCCCTTTTCCTTGGAAATGGTTGGTGATTGTATTTGCAAGAGAATCTTAATAGAAATCATGTTTTTTTGGCTTTTATGACTGTTTTCTTCTTCCTTGGAGTAACAGTCCGTACTGTAGCACTCTTGTCCATATTGTACCTTCTGGGAGGTGTTCATATTGGTTGTTCCATGAACCATAAGTGATTATTGTTTTGGTTTCTTTTGTAAATTGGTTTGTACAAAAATATTTGCAAACGGTGAGTCTGTTGCCCTGCCAGGGGTTTGGAGTTTTAAAATTCATCAACTTGGTTGATCCAGGTCTGGGATCCCTACAATGGATTTTTCCAAGTTGATTCATGTGTATATAGTGTACATATATTTATTTTTGTGCCAGAGAAGTGTTTTGAAGATTCACTTGAGTGAATACTAGGCAAGTGTTTGTCATTTGGCTAGTAGCATAAGCAAAACTCAAGGTTTGCACTCAAAAGTAATTTGGGTGAGCAAATGAATGTGATAGAGGCTTGGAAATTTGACCAATGGCATTGAGTATATTCTTGGATGGCTATTTTAGCTTGTTCTTACTTGATCTTTCTCATTTTGTAATCAAACAGTGAGTTCACTATTTTTTTGTTTGGAAAACATACTTATCAAATGTCTATGGAATGCTTCAAATAGCATCATCCAGCCTTGTAACTAAGAAGGCATTGTAATAGGAGATAAATATATATTTGAAGACCTCATTGAGGTGTTTTTCCAACTCCAAAACTCTTCATTTTGCAGGTCCCAAGGTGCAAGGTTTGCTGACTGGTAAAAGGGCAGTGATTTGACTATCACAGTGACTGTTTTCTGATTTTTTAGTTAGTATGCCAAATGTTTGGAAAAATGACAAGTGGAAATGGCTTGGATAGTTTTCTCCAAGGTGTGGAAAACTTCCTTAGTTATTTTTAGGCCTTGGTTCATGAAGGAGTTGACAAATCAAACTTTGCAAGCTCACAACCCTCACTAAACCCTTCTTTTGTGCTATAAAAAGAGGACAGTCATTAAACCTTCCTCATGGAGCTCAAGACATAAAAAATATTCAAGAATAGACCTCCTAGACATCATCCAAAACAATTTTTATGTTGTAAATTCCCATCGTTGGACTAGGTGAGAAAAAAAGAGCCAATTAGGCCTCACGGGCTAGTAGCCTTTGTTGCATAACACACAAAAATGACAGTTTTTGAAAGAATACTCAAACCCGTTTGTAAGGAGGAATTGGGGGCTTGTGAAACTTTTTAAGAAAATTAACAAATAGTCAAACAAGTGATATTTGGAGCTTTGGGAAGTTTGCAACCTCTTTTGGAGGTTTTTGACCTTTGGTTGGAGGTTGAGTAGTTAAGGGCTATGAGCCTAAAACCAATTTGTGAGCATCTAACTTTGAAGAAAAATTTGTTGTCCTTACTTGTCCTTGCAAATGACTTCTAAAGCTCTCTGAAAAAGAGGTTTGATTGCCTAAGAGCATGGGTTGAGATTGAGTAGTTGGGTGGTCTGAGTAACTTGAGTAGTTTTGAGCATGGGTATGAGCCAACACCTTAAGGGGAGTTTGTTAGGAAGGTGATGTTGGGAGTACTTGACACTATAACCTTCAAGATTGTTTTTTGTAACCATATATAGCAGACTCAAACATGTTTTGGGGTAGAAAATTGAACTTCTTGAGCAAATTGGCCTTTTGAGTACTTTCCTACCAAACTCTCTATCACCTTAGGAGTTAGTTTAACCCTCTAGAAAATCACCCAAAGTTTACCTACGGGTCAACCCTGAGTTGACCTTTCTAATGTCTCCCTATCCAAGACTTTCTTGGGACCTTACTAGGATATTTGAAAAAAATGCATTGGTAAAACAAATTCCTTCCAAGGGACATGTCACTGCCAACTCACTTTACAACACATGTTTCAAGTGACACCACAAAATTACACATCACTTAAATACACATGGCAATGTCCCTTTTTTGGAATTAATAAATTAAACAATTTTCAAATTTAACACACATCCAAGCATAAACATTTACAAATTAAAACACATTTACAAACGAGGTGTTGTCTCTCCAAATAGACAACCATTGGCTTCACAAACACACATAGGTTTAGGCTTGATTCTCTGAATAGTTTACATGGTCACATGGATTAGTTTTCCTACACATCTCACTTTGCACATTAGTAATTCCAAAAATCACATATAATATCATCATATGAAAAGAATACAATTCAGACATTTGCATATAATTTCAATTATAATAATCAAGTTTCCAATTATCTAATAAAATCCACATGAAATGATCTACTGAATGGCATCATCATAATCATCATGAAATTTAATCATTTATAAAACATGCATCCATAATTTCTAGCATCAAAATAAAGCTCTGCAAATCAAAATAAATGACATAATCATATCAATGTTATCCAATCACTGGATCATATAGAATCTATGTCCATAATGTATCAAAATATAGTATCAATAATAGATCCAACATGAAAATAACTGAAATGCTATGACGGCTCGGGGTAGGGCCCTACACTACACACCTCCTCTACCTGTCTCTTCTCAACACATTCTCTTAACCCAATAGCTTCACTTGGTGGTAATCTTTGTACACCCAAATTTCCCTCCAAAAGGAAAAATAAAAAATAAATGTTGTTTTGATTTTATATTTTATTATGAGTTTCTATTTAAGCCCTTACTTATTTAATTATTATTGGATTTGATTTATTATTTGTTTATGTGTGTTCATACTATTATTATCTTGTTACTATTGATAATAGAGTATATATTATATAGTTACGTACCCCTTATTTCTAATGGTTGATTTTGAGTGGGGTAAGTAAATAATATTGTTAAATAATACTTACCTCATTTTCACGCATGGTAGGTATAATATATAGTTTATTGGGATTTTCTGATTGGCCCGTGGATTTCTATAGTTTTAAGTTAAATTTTCTATTTTATAGAGTTGTATGTGCATTGTCGGGGTTGGCATCTGTTAAAATTTCAATTAAAGCTTTCAATTTTTTATTGGATTTTGATTGGATTGTTGGAGTTGGTTTTAATATTTTGGATTGGATTTGTTGGATTTTTGGATTGCTCTTCACCTGTTTTATTCTTTCCTTGGTTGCAATTTCCAGGTTGGAGCTTTCGTATCTCCTCTGCATTTTCTTATGAAAATTGTTTGTGAAAATATTGCTTTCAATGTGACTGTTTAATGATTGATTGAAGGAAATATTTATGTTTTTTAGTTGCAATTTTAGTTTGTGGAAGATTAATTTATATTTTAAGTTTTTATGTGAAAACTGGAAAATGGTCACTGTGATTGATTTGTCTAATTTTGGGCATTTACTAGAGGCATTTTTTTATTGCATTGAGTTCCTTAGAGGTCTTTATGATGTTATCTTGATCATTACATGATCTTTTTGTGCTATGATAAGAGGATTTCCGCCTTACTATTAAGGATATTGTTCATACGCTGAGTTGCTCTGGAAAGAGGAAGAATGCATCGTTGTTGAGGAATGTTTATGAGAGATCCAATGGGATGTTATTTCCTTACTTTTGAGGATTGGAATTTCTTTTGGATTAGGCTTTGATCTCATGTTTATTCTTTGGTTCATTATTGCATTTCTTTGGTGGAGGCTCTTGCTTGGTTTTTGAGAATACGTTTCATCTTTATTTTCATATTGTATCAATGATATTGTGACTGTGTTTATGTCATTTGTGAACCTTCATGATGTTATTTGTGTTTTATGTTTTCACCCCAAGGTATTGGTCCATGGTTAGGGAGAGTGGGCTCTTGCATGTGTAGGACCGGGGTCGTGAGCAATAGGCTCTGAGAGGTTCTTAGATAGGATGCTTAGGGTCTAGACTTGTCATGGAACCACATGAAGAGTGTATGTTTTATTGCAAGTGATAACCATAATAATTATTTAGTGGGTTTGGGTAATTAGTAATTCACTTAAACAAGATAATGAAATTGAGTTGTATGCCCCAATGGCGAGTCCCAGGGAGATGGTTTTGGGATTTATGGTTAGGAGACCATTGGAGTGGGACCTCCCTTATTTGGCTCCAAGGTGGAGGTAAATTCCACATGAGGATAGCATGTGATGACACTCTTTCCTACATGTGTCAATTATCCTTATGTCTTTGTTGTTGATTATGCCTCTAGGACTTTATTTATTTATGATTAGCCTTGTGATTTGATTTTATTTATTGTTCTTATTTGTTAAATTATGGATTTCTTGTTGATTCCCTTGGTTGTTAGGTGTTAGCCTAGGTCTTGAGTGTGAGTTGGAACCCCATGTCATCTCCTAGCATGGGGGTGGTTCCTATTTGGTTCCACATGGTCAGGTGGTTTGATGCTTTCTTCCATTGGGATGTTCTTCATTGGATTATTGCATGCATGGATATGGATTTATATTATCTCATTATGTGGATAGATCTTGGAGCATATTCTATGTAATTGGAATTGATATCATGTGTTTTGTATCTCAAAAAAGATGTAATAGTAAAATAGACTATGTAATCAGTATCATGTGAACATGTGTATTAGGACTTTTAGTAGGTCGATTCCAAAATGACATGTAAATGGATATTCAATTGTGTATGTAATTATAGATCAGAAGGAATTATCTTGTGTGTATCTTGTGGATGGTAGTGGTTATGTTAACGATCATTTATTCCATGATTTGAAAGTTATTAATCCTTATTGGTAGTTATATTTCAAATATGGAAATGAATGAGTAGTTGTAGATTTGTATGGGCTCTATGACTCTTCATTATGTGTAGCTGATTCATAGGTGTTGAGATAGTATTTGTATAGTGATGACATTGCAAATGTAAGAGAGATTATGAATTCTTATGCCATGTTTTCTTATGTAATAGGACAAGATGATGTAGAGACTATGTTCTTGTATTGGAATAAAATGATGTATTCATTTTATGATTCATTTTGTAAGAATGTTCATTATGTTAAGATTGAGATCTTATGTTGGACTAGGTAATTGAATGACTAGATTATGTTCATTCTTGTTGTATATGTTGCTCATTTGATGAAATTTATTAATTGTGGCATTGATGTTTTGTCATTGATACCAATACTAGATGTTTGACTGATTTACCAACACCCTTTTGGTCCTGATAGGTTGATTGGTTTTTGGTTGATTTGGATCCAGTATGATCCGGTAGGGTCTAGTATAGTTTGGTGATGGAATCAGCTTGTTCATGACACTCGTGCTCATATTTGATCAGTTGTTTTTGGTCTGGTGATCGGATGCTATCATGCTTGCTTAGAAGCTTAGTTTCTTGTCCGGTGAGGGTTTCACTGGAAGAGCTTTTGATGAAGATCTTTGATGAATTACATAAGTGGTGTTGGTGCAGCTTCTGGTGGATTTTTAGGATGTTGTTGGTGATCATGTTCAAGACTTGGTGGATGGAGATCATTGTTGTAGTGTGTGGACCTATACTGGGTCCTGGTTGATCTAGGTTATGGACCAATTTTAATGTAACATGTGGATTGGACCTCTCAATGTATTTTCGAGATATCTTACGTGTTGGATATTATTTGTTTGGTCTAATGCTAACATGGTTTGTAATTATGTAATTGGTTTATTGTTTGATGGCTGACCTAATTGTTTATGGTCGAGGGTTTGTATATATAGATGTAAGATCTCATTGTAGATCATAATGGTTATGTTAGAGGTCATGGTCAAGGAATGTAATGTGCGAATAATGTAATATGATTCAGGCAAAGGATTTAGTCGATCATTGGAGATCGAATTGGGTTTATGTAAGAGGATTTAGTCTTCTGGTATTGAGCTTAACTAGAACTGTGCTCAGGCATAGGAGATGATATCTTTTGCAGTTCAACAATTCTCCGAATTGTAGTCTGGATTTCTATGTAGTTAGTGAGGCTCCTTTTGTGATGAGCAGTGTGCTATAGGTTGTTGGACTTCCTACAAGTGCAGGCCCCTCAATTGTAATTCACATACTTACTGCAAAAATATTATCTGACTGTGGGTAGGCTTCCCACCATGGTTTTTCCCCTTACCGAGTTTTCCATGTATAAATCTTGGTGTCATATGGATGGATTTTATTCTATGATTATTATTTATGCTTAATTGGTTTAACTATTATTCTGGTGTTTGATTTAAGCATTCTACTATTAATATTTTGGGTTTTGGTATTAAAGTTTTAATTTCTAATAGTTTCTATAATCTATGACAACTGATTCACCCCCCCTCTTTTAATTGTCTTCCAGTTATTTGAACTGTCTAACAATTGGTACTAGAGTCTTGGTCCTCTCTACAGAAAGCTTAACCACTTGAGGAAGATCCTATGGCGTCTAACAGTTCAAGTTCATTCAGTTCTCCTAGAGCTATCTTTCAAAGGGATATTTCGAGGCTTGATGGAACAAATTACACAGTATGGAAGAATCAGATGGAGACTCATCTGAGATTTCTTGGCAAGGATATTTGGGAGGTCACACAGAATGGTGTCACACCCTATAATCTGGGATCTGAAAATCCTCCTCTGAAAAACCTGGAAAAGGAGATTGAGAATGATTGTAGAGCAAGAGAAGCCCTCTTGTGTCCACTTTCTGATCAACAAATAATGGGATTAACCAACAAATCATATGGAAAGGCTATGAGGGATAAGTTGGAGACTCTTAATGAAGGTGACCCTATAGTAAATATTTCTAAACTTGATGGTTACCGGGTGAGATATGAAAACCTGAAGATAAAAGAAGATGAAAGGATTACTGCATTCATGGAAAGGGTAAATGAGATTGTTATGGAAATTCAATGTTGTGGTGGAACTCTGAGCGAAGAAGAAATTGTTTCTAAAGTCTTGAGAGCCCTACCACCGACTTACAAAATGAAGGCTACTATTATTAATGAGTTGAGAACAATGGATAATACATCTATCAACAGAGATACTTTGGTTGAGAAACTATCTGCTTTTGAGCTTGAAGAATTTGGACCTTCTGGAGCTATGAATTTTGAACCTGTTTTTCATGCATCTACAACCGATAAGCAAGACTAGAAAGCTTTATATGCAAAGGAATTAGAATATATGAAGAGAGAAGATTATGAGTTTGAGAAACTTGAAGCAATATTTTCTATAAGAATACCTAAAGGACCAGTAGGAAGTAAGTATGAAGGAAAAACACCTTTCAAAATGTTTTGCATGTAATAAGATTGGTCATTTTGCATCTAGATGTCCTAAAAGGAATTCAATCTTTGAAGAAAGAGTTAGAAGATCATTTAAACCTAACCTTGGATATCAGAACAAGTATATGTTCAAGAAAAATAGAGACAAATCATGCTACATAGCAAATGAGGAAGGCATTATTGATTCTGATGATGAACTAGCAGAAGACTCTGCCAGTGGTTCTGGAAATGGGAAGGAATGGGTGTTCCTGGCTATCAAGGAAGATGATCCGGCACTAGAAGATAATGAACCTAAAGAGAATACACTTGCTGCTAAAATTGAAGACAAGGATGAATGGGTAATTGATAGTGGTTGTTCACATCATATGATTGGAGATAAAGGGAAGTTTCTATCTTTGCAAGAATTTGATGGTGGTCTAGTTAGATTTGGAGATGACAAAGCATGCATGGTCAAAGGAAATGGAACTATATCATTGGATGGTAAGAACAATACTAACAATGTTTATTATGTTGAAGGTTTAAGACATAATATTTTGAGTGTAAGACAATTCATAGATAAGGGATTTCAATTATAGTTCAAGGATGGAAAATGCAAATCATTAACAAATAGCTTGCAGATTGCAACCGGTCCATAGACAAAAGGTAATATATTTCATTTGAACTCTGGTGAGAAGATATGTTTGATTATACAGATTGATGAGAGTTGGCTATGGCATAAAATGTCATGTCATGTGAATTCTAATTGCATTGTGAAGATCAATTCAACTAAGGCAGATAGGGATATACCTAAGATTATGAAGCCCTATAATCTGGTATGTAAAGAATGTCAAATGGGTAAATAGGTCAGAACCTCTTTTAGGAGTATACAAGATAAATCAAATGATGTTATTGATCTTATTCATACTGATTTGTGTGGCCCTGCTAGAGTTAAAAGTTTTCAAGGTGATAGATTTTTCATGCTAATCATTGATGATTATTCTAGAATGATGTGGGTTACTTTTCTAAAAGAAAAATTAGAAGCATTTGAAAAGTTTAAAATCTTTAAGGCTAAAGTGGAAATAGAGACAGGATTGAAGATTAAATGTTTGAGGTTAGATCATGGTGGAGAATTCACATTTGGTGAGTTTAATTACTTTTGTGAGAAGCATGGTATAAGAAGACAATTTTTTGCTCCTCGGACACCTCAATAGAATGGAGTTATGGAAAGGAAAAACAAAACTATCTTGAATGTTGCTTGAACAATGATGATTGAAGCTAGTCTACCTCATATCTACTGGAGAGAAGCAGTGAGCACAATAGTTTATACATTCAATAGAGTACATATCAAAGGAGAAACTGGTAAGACACCTTATGAATTGTGGTTTGGCAACACACCTGCAGTTAAGTATTTTAGAATTTTTGGTAGTAAATGTTATATCAAGAGAGATGATATCATTGGGAAATTTGATCCTAGATGTGATGAAGGCATATTTATTGGTTATTCTAATGAAAGCAAAGCATATAGATGTTATAAAAAGACATTGCAGAGAATTGTGGAGAGTGCTAATGTCAAAGTAGATGAGCTAAACAGAAGTCAAATCAAAGTTTATGAGAAGGAACCGATAGTGGAAATGATTATATCTGAACCGGTAGAACCTTTACCAAAATAGAGTGTTGAACCAGTTACTCTGGCACTATTAGAGAATTATACAGTAACTGAAGAACAGGGATGAGGAACATAAAGTTAGAAGACTCCTAGGTATGTGAGATTGAATCATTCAGAAAATTAGATCATTGGGGATAAGAGCAATGCAGTGATAACAAGAAGAAGATTGACAACTAATGAGGTATGCTTAATTTCACAAGTTGAACTGGTATCAGTAATTGAGGCATGTAAAGATGAATATTGGTTGAAAGCTATGGAAGAAGAATTAGATCAGATTGAGAAAAACAACACATGGACCTTGGTTCCCCAACCTAAAAATAAAAATATTATTGGAACTAAATGGGTTTTTAAGAATAAATTAATGAAGATGGTAAATTTATAAGGAATAAGGCTAGATTGGTTTGTAAAGGATATTCTCAAAAGGAAGGAATTGATTATGGAGAAATTGTTGCACCAGTAGCTAGGATTGAAGCTGTAAGATTATTTCTTGCCTATGCTGCTTATAAAAACTACAAGGTTTATCAGATGGATGTTAAATGTGCATTTTTTAATGGGGATCTTGATGAGGAAGTTTATATTGAAAAAACTGATGGTTTTTCACTATCAGATGATACAAATATGGTTTGCAGGTTAAGGAAAGCTTTATATGGATTGAAACAAGCACCTAGAGCTTGGTATGCAAGATTGGATAAATATCTTTTGAAGCTTGGTTTTACTAAAGGCAGTGTTGATAGTAATTTACATTATAAGATCACTGATGATGATATACTGACTATTGAAGTATTTTTTGATGACATTATTTTTGGATGGGAAGATAAGTTATGCATAGAATTTTCTAAAAATATGGAGAAAGAATTTGAGATGTCTATGATTGGTGAAATAAAAAATTTCTTAGGTTTGCAAATTACTCAGACTAAAAAAGGTATTTTTATCTGTCAAACCAAATATGCTAAGGAATTGTTGAAGAAATTTTTTTATGGGAGATTCTAAACCGGTAAGTACTCCTATGGTTACAAGTGAGAAATTGACAAGAAAAGATATTTCTGCACTAGTAAATCCTACAAGATACAAATCTATGATTGGAGGTTTGTTTTATTTGACTCAGATTAGGCCTGACATTATGAATGTTATTTGTATTATTTCAATATTTCAGAGTGATCCTAGAGAAAATCATGAGATTGCGGTGAAAAGGAATTTTAGATACTTGCAAGGTACATCAGAATATGGCTTGTGGTATCCTAAGAATGACAACTTTTCTTTATGCGCATATACAGATGTTGATTGGGTTGGAGATGTTGATGATCGGAAAAGCATGTCTAGTAGAGCTTTCTTTCTTGGAAAGAAGTTGGTTTCATGGATTAGCAAGAAATAGTCATGCACTTCTTTATCTACTGCTGAAGCTGAGTATGTTGTTGTTGCTAATTACTGTACACAAGTTTTATGGATGAAGCAAATGTTGAAGGATATAAAGGTGGATTGTGATGCACTGGTATTTATTCACTATGATAACTCTACTAGTATTGATATATCAAAGAATTCGTCATTTCATTCTAAAACAAAGCACATATCTATAAAGTATAACTTTTTGAAAAAAAAGGTGGAAGCAAATTAAGTTAGACTGGTTTATGTGAACACTAAAGTTCAGATTGTAGATATTTTCACTAAACCTTTGCCCAAGGAATCATTTGAGTACTTGAGAGACAAATTGGGAGTTTCTACCCCTCCAGTGGAGTCTTGATTGATGTGATTTGGCATCAGTCCAACATGCACTATCAGAGATACTTGTTGATGACTGTTTTGACACACTCGCCAATAATCAGGTAGCCAATGTGAACATTCACCACCTCTCCTTAAAAGCAATAAGTTTTGGGGAACTAATCACTCCAAGGTCTCTATAGTTGGGTCTTTACGGTGATGGGAATCCCAATGGTTGATGTGGTTGTACCTGTTAAGGGGTCTGCTGGTTAAAACTAAATCCCACTAATCGTTAATGACTTAACTTCCTTTTTTTTGTATTTTTATGGTTTTAAGATTCTTTTGGAAATAAATTGCAAGAGGTAGGGAAACAAGAAAATAACAGTGAAACCAATTCAATGACAACTTAACGAACTACTCAATTAGTACCCTGGAATCCAAAAATCATCAAATATTATACAAACTAGCATTCAATAACGAACCTCCAGTAAACCTGCAAAGTCAGCAACTTCACAAACTCATGGAAAGAATATCACCAAAATATTGTATATCCCAGTAATTCTCATACACCACTTACGTATGCAATATGATTCATAAAGAAATAAACTGAAGATTAGAACACGTTGCTGATTTCAAACAATAGACATTACCAGATTACAAAGAAAAAACTCATAGAACATATGCATAGATTGGGCAATCTATAAGCTGTTTCTTATATTAATTTCAAAGAATATATAACAAAAATAACTCAAGTTTATAACAATCTGAAAGAATAATCTAAAATTTCTAAGTGGACCTCAAATCATCAATTTGTGGACCCTTACAAATGAATCAAACTCCTCAATTTATAGAGTTTTCTACCCTACTTTATAGGAAATAAACCTAATCTAAATTAAGAAATCAAAAGCTAGGAGTTGTAGTTAACTTGCAAATTTCTGCCTCTAGACTCCAATTAACTACTACAAAATGAAGGTTAGGTGAGCACTACGAAGACCATGCTATATGAGTTAGGCTTTCATAGTCATGCAGAATTTTGTTCAAAACTGGAACACGAGTTGGAGATGTAGTTGGAGTACCAGTGGGGAAGTCATGCAAAATCTCTTCTCAAAAGTCCTGCTATCTTTAGCAACTATCTATGTGTTTATCTTCTACTTCTTTTTATAGGACTTAAAATTATTAATGATACATGCAACTACCTCGACAACAAGATCAAAAACATGCTTGATTATGAATTTACACTTTTTCAAAACTTCCTCTTCATTCTTCCTTTTCTTCTCTAACTCTTCCACTATCTTTACAGCTTGTTGACATTGTATAATCAAATGCATATATCTATCAATTAATGTAACATTAAATTGAGCTGGAGGTCCCAAATGATGGGCCTCATATGCATCCCACTGGCTGAGTACTTTCTCTTCTTCCATAATTCTTGTATCAGTTATCCCTAGCCCAAAAACTCCGAGTAAGTGTCTTACAAAATCTTCATATTTTAATACCATTTTGAGGAGGGGAACTCAAATGTCTACTACGTCCTTCACATACTGCTAAATCATTATAATCTTCAACTCCAAAATGTATGTGTAAGACTGCAAATTCTTACAATTGTCTCCACCCAAGAGGTCCTCCTCTATGATTACTTCCTTGTTTAGGTGCAAAACCTTACTTAATACCCAGAACTATTTGTTGAACATGTTGAGCTTGTTACTACTTATCAATTTGCCATTAGTTTTATATCCAAAGTCATTCTATATACTCTAGTCGGTTACTACTACCGAGATATTCAATCGATATGCAGAGTCTAGTCAGTTATAGAAGAAAGTAGTCACAGAGCCCAGTATGCACCGAGCTATGTACCGAGTATCATTCTATGTCTACCGAGCAGCAAAGATTATATACCGAGATGATATACATCGAGTGAAATGTGTTATTAGATTCATTGAACCTGGACATACATATGAAAACGTGTTACAAGATCGAGAAACATCTAACCGTTATCACATTGGAAATTGCACTTAAAGATTGTGTATGATTTTGAGGTCATCTAACCAATGAAATAATTTGCATGGTTATTCATTCGATAAATCATGTTTGTAAGATCGAAGCAATGAATGGATCACCATCATAAGAGATCTATTTATACAGCATGAGTTAAGGATTAAAAAGTGTGTGTGCATGAGTGTAAGAAGACTGTTACAGAGACACAGAGGTCACCAAGAAGGTTTTCAGAGAACAGTTAAAGAACAGAGTAAACAGAAGGATTTACCGAGTTACTATATGGGTTCCCGAGGTATGCTATAAGCAAGGTAACTTATTCTAAGAACATAGAATCTGCTATAACATTCTAGATGTAAAGTTGCAGATATTTGTAATGATTTTATTGTAATATTTTGAAGTTGTAAGAGAAACCTCTAACAGGGTAAAAGACTCTAATCAAGTCTATAAATTGTAAAGCCCCTAACCAGGTGCAGCATTTAGTTTAAGTGTTGTAAAATCCTTTAGCAAGGTAGATCTAACAGATCTTGATACTCCTAACAGGGTAAGCTATCATAAATAGCTAAACATGTAGCTCTAACCGAGCACCTTTATTATTGCAGTAGTGAAGTTGTGGGTGACATCCCCACCGCATTTTTTCTCTCTAACCAAGAGTTTCTGCGTAACCAAAATATATGTGTTATGGAGTGAATCATGTATGATTTTTATTCATTTGTTTTAGCTTTATGTTATGTTACAACAGTTTTTGGTTTATGCATAACAGTAAAGATATTGTTGATAAAAAGATTTGAAGTACTGATTCACCCCTCCCCTCTCAGTACATTAGCTTTCCATATTGGGCCTAACAGAGCTTCTGCTCCATTGCAGAGAGCAAGAAGCTAATTCTCCTCCTACCTGTATTGCCTCCTTGTACTCCTTCATGGTGTTTTGTAAAAATAGTCTAATTTTTGAGGTATTTATCTGGGCCCATGATTTTTTTGTGGCAGCCACCTATCTTACCTCTAGCAATGCTTTTACCTCTCCCTCTAGGAGTGATGAGGTTGAAGGTAGATCATAATTTTTGCAAGTATCTAGAGGCTTGCCAATTTCTATCAACAACTGCTTATACTGCTCTAGTTGTGCTTTAACCTCTGCATGAGAGATATATTCCTTCTCCATTCGTCCCTTGATGACACTGGTAGCCAGTTCCAAAGTATCTAACTCCCCCCACTTTGTCTGCTTACCCAATTTTACCCGAGACATTTGGTACTTTGGGGAGCTTTGACCTTCTTCCTACAGAGGAATGACCACATCCGAAACCACTTCACCAGAACCTCTTCTTGATAGATGATGCATAGTCTTGGATTTCTTAACTTTCCTTGGTTCCTCTGTGATTGCTTGTTGTAGTGTAACCTTTAGTAACACTACTTTCCTCTTCTTTCTCTCGAAGGTGAATTCCAACCATTGTGGCACATCCTTGTCTTTATCACCTTCGTGAGCCACTATGTCGGCGGTCATAATATGCACATCCAACTATTCCTCTGCTTCATCTTTCTCTTCTAACCCTATGTGCTTAGGACATTGAGGTGAAGCAGTTTGGTGAGCAAGACCAGACTAGAGAGCTATGTCAATGTTTAACTGTTATTGCTTGTGTAACTCTCCCAACCTATCACTGACGTCCTCCCCAAATGCCTTGCCATCTTTATCCATTTCTCCCGTACCTCGCCCAATAGCAATATCTTTCAGGAGATCCTCCTGGTCCAAAGGGGTTAAGATTAATCTTTCATTCAACAAATCTTTGGCCTTGTTTCATTCTTTCTCCCCTCCAAGTGGATGTTGTTCCCGAGGTTGTTCCTCCTCTTGGTAAGAGTTTGTTTCAATATTATGGATACTCACAGTTTCCATGGTAGGCCTAAATTCCTGTGTCCTAGGAGGCACTGTTGTTATATGATTTGGTGGTGGCATAGGGGGAGTAGTAACTGGGGCTTGTGCTACAGCTGTAGATGGAGGCTAAGTGGGTGCACCTTCATCTGTCTTTCCTTGTTCTTCTTCCTCCTGAGCACCGTCTCCTGGAGTTTTCCCAATTACTTTTCTCAGAGGAAGAACCTATGCTAGTGGCACAACACACAACCCTTCTCTCACTCCAAAGTCTTCATCCTTTTTCAATAGTTCCAATTTTCTCATTTTCTCATGAAGCTTCTTCATCAATACATCAGTACTTTCTTCAAGCTCAACTGCTTCATCCGGGTCAGTGGACACATTCTTCCTATAACTAGACCTTGTTTTGCAAGCATACTCCTTATAACCCCTTGATTAAGGCACACCTGAGGTGGATTCCTTTTGCTTCTCTTTTGAAGCGCTTGGCCTAACCCTCAAACTGAGCCACTATCTAGTCGTATTGATTACTACTTGGGTTACTCGGTCTATACCTGAATCTTTATGTGCTGACCACCTTATAGGAGAGAGAGAGGCATTTTGTCATTTTCTTGTTCTTTATATATAGGGTCTAATAGTTCTCTCATCACATTTGTGGCTTTTATCCCTATTTTTCTCTCTTCCTCTAACTAGTTTTCATTCATGTGTCTCTTATTTGAAGTAATATTATTTTTTCATACCCCGAGGGCTTCTTCTTTAGTAGTTAGGAGTACTTCATCTCTTGGAGGGATGAAAAACACAAATCCTAGCATATCTACAGACAAGTTGATTACCATCCTACCTTGAGCATCCGTACACTTTCTTGTATCTGCATCATAAAATTGTACAATAGTCATGATAAACTCGGGAGATTGGACTAACTGTGGGAAGATGGTTGCCTCCACAAGGCCTGATCTCTTGATCCTTCTCAGTGGGGCCTCTGGCCTTGGTCATTCCAATTGTGTTTTAATATCCGCTATCTCAATATTCCCTACCTCTGTGTATGTTACCCGCTTAATCTGGTCATCCATCTTTGACACATACACCTGTCCTTGATATTGATAATTCATTGTCATGGGAAGTCTGTCTATCTCATTGCCTCTCTTGCTGGAAATTGGGCCCATCTAAACACTTTAATCTGGAAGAAAGAATCAAGGATTAGTCCATTGCATAGATAAAAAAATTAATAACATCATCCACCTCGAGACTCCGGGGTAGATAATTCTCTTATAAGACAAGTGACCTCGGAACTCCGGGGTTCTGAGGTTTCAAGGTGGACAAGCTTGAAACACAAACTCCAAAACTCTAGAGTTCCAAGGTTTTAGGGGTGGATAAACTTAACAGAGTCTGGAACTCCGAGGTTTTGAGGCAGATAGAAAAATTTAACTTCAGAACCTTGGGGTTCTGGGGTAGATCAACAGGGCATCCAGAAGATATTCTGGAACTCCAAGGATCCAGGGTTAAACATAGTGACCCAATAAGAAAGGACCTTGGGACTTCGAGGTTCCGGGGGTCTGAGGTCTAGGGTATTTCACTCTGAAAATGACAAGTTGATCTAGAACTCCGTGAATCCGAGGTTTCAGGATAAAAAGATACGACCAAAGGAAACAACCTCGGGACTCTATGGTTCCAAAGTCCCGAGGTGAAGGAAAACTACCCAGCCCAGAACTTTGAGGGTCCGAGGTTCTGGGGTTGGGAAAACTAGGGCATGTGGAAAACACGAAAAATGAGAAAAAAACCCTAAAAGAAAATCAAAACAAAAAACTAAACAAACAACAAGATCTAAACATAGAATCACAAGGAGGGAGAAAAAATTTACCAACCTGGTGAGAAAAACATGCAAGACACTTGGCAATATGGGGGCGTGAAGTCGGGAGGTTGCAATTAGGAGCTATAAGAAACTTGAGTGCACAAATGAAGTTAGAAAAGTTCATTCCTCTTATTTATACCCCCCCCCCCAACTTCGTCTGTACGATCACCTTAAACAAGACCTTGGGACTCCGGGGTTTCAAGGTGACAAACAAAAGAAAACAAGCAAAAGACCTCAGGACTTTGGTTATCTGATTAAGGATCTATGACTGATTGCATAAAATTGCTAACATTACAATGCTTAACAAATTGAAATTAGCATGTACATAAATGTTTAATTACAAATAAATTGAAGTGATGAAATAGAAAAATTAGAGAGAGAGAGAGAAAGGAGACACAAACAATAGGAGTTGATTACAGAGTTCACCACAAGGTGACTACGTCTCCAAGTCTGCCCAACTGGGTGAAACCGGTCCAATTATGCTCCAAAAATGAGTTTACAAAGAGTTACAAAGTCACTCCTATCCGCACAACGCCACTTTTCGAAGTGCGGGAGTGAAGTACCAAAATCCACAATAGCTTCCTCTCACTTCACCACTTGCAAGTTACAAAAAAACTTAGAAAACACTTAGCCAAAATTTCTTCTCCAATCTCTTGACTAATTTCCCAAATTCACTTACAAAAACTATCCCCCTCCAAATGTCCAACATACCTCCTTTTATACAAATTTATTTGCTAATATGAACTAAAACCATATTATTTGCAAATATACCCATATCTCCATTTATAACTAAAAATCTTTAGGAAATTCCCTAATAATCCATTGGGAAAAATTATAAACCCCTCGTAATAGTTTTCATATTTATTCTCAAATATGGGACTAACAATATCCCCCCAAAATAATCCCAATCCATTAAAAAGATTTAGTAATCTTTTAATATTTAATTTAAGCCCTTAAATTACCATAATTTCGGACTTCCTTAGTTTTTTTCCTTAAGAAAAATCTAAGGGTTGTTTGTTATAAATTAGTTGGGATTCAAATATAGCATTTGCTAAAAATGAGGTTTGACGTGCATCCACAATATGGAGGGGTGGCTTGGGCCCACCATCTCCTTCATTATTATTTTTTAATTAACTTGGGCAGTGTTTTCACATATAATAAATGCCAACTCATTTTCCATGTGTCCATCATTAGTTAGTTGAAGATGCCACGTCACCTACTCTGCTAAAATAGCATGATGAGGTCATGTTGATGTCACTGGTCAACTTTGGTCAACTTGATCAACCCAACTTTGACCAGCGATAACTTGTGCGTACGATCTTTGATTTTGACGAAACAAACATCATCGGAATCATCTCAACGAGACCTTCGAGATGATACCAACTTTGACCAGTTTTGAAAAGGTCAATCTTTCACCTTTTTTTAAACAGCCTCTGTACCTAGTTTGACCCAAACTTTGATTAAGCACCATTCCCACATACAGACCCTGTTTCACATGAAATGAGTTGCGTTGGAGTTGGTATACCAAAATCTTTGTGATGGAATAAAAATTGGAGCATGTGCAAAACTTAAAAATTCACTGACAATGATCCCCTGGATCATTCGGGGTTCCGGGGTTCTAAGGTAAAAAAGACACAAAAGACCTCGAGAATTTGGGGTTCTAGGGTTTCATGGTGAAAAGGAACAAAATGACCTCAGGACTCCGGGGTTCCAGGGTTCTAAGGTTGTAAGACAAAACAACACAACAAGAACTCGAGACTTCAGGACTCTGAAGTTTTGAGGCTTCAACAAAAGGACAAGGCATGACTTTGGGACTCCGGGGATCTGGGGTTCTGAAGTTGTGAACAAGAAAACAATAGGACAAAGCAAAAACAAAGAGAGGAGACCTCGAAACTCTGGGGTTCTGAGGTTCCAAGGTTTCCAAGCAAAGCTACAAGAACAAAGCAACTGAAAACAAAAAAGGGGGACCCATATTTTCAATAGAAGGAAACTAATGGGGGTTAGGTATGTAAGGTATAACAATTGATTCATTCCAGCATTGATGTGGGATGCTACTGCTCAAGGGGAGTAGTCAGCTTTATGATTAAGTGGTTTATGTTTTGATTTTGATATATTTGTCATATTTATGGCATTGATGTCAAAGGGGGAGAGATATTGATGTGAAAAAAGACAAAGAAAGAAAAAGAAAAAGAAAAAGTCAAAGGGGGAGAGATGTGAATAAGAAAAGAAAAGGGAAAGATATTGACATTCAGAGTTGTGTGCAAGAGATTGTTGGTTGTCTTCCATTGGGGGAGACTTGTTTGGTATTTCTTGGTACTTAGATGTTTTTTCACATCTAGTGTTGCCATCAATGCCAAAGGGGGAGATTATTGGCCATTTGATGGAACTGATTATTTGTTGCATTGATATTTTTTCATTGATGCCAACACTAGTTGTTTGAATGCTTTACTAGCACCCTTCTGGTTCTAGTAGGTTGAGTGGTTTCTGGTTGATTTGGATCTAGTATGATCTGATAGGCTCCGATATAGTTTGGTGATGGAATCAGCTTGTTCATGATACTCATGCTCATATTTGGTCAGTTGGTTTTGGTCGAGTGTTCGGATGCTATCATGCTTGCTTAGAAGCTTAGTTTCTTGTTCCGGTGAGGGTTTCACCGACAAATCTTTTGATGAAGATCTTTGATGAATTGCATAAGTGGTGTTGGTGTAGCTTCTAGAGGAGTTTCAAGATGTTGTAGGTGATCATGTTTGAGACTTGGTAGATGTAGATCATTGTTGTAGCGTGTGGACCTATACTAGGTCCCGGTTGATCTAGGTTATGGACCGACTTTAATGTAACATGTGGATTGGACCTCTCGATGTATTTTCAGGATGTCTTATGTGTTGGATATTATTTGTTTGGTCTAAGGATGAATGGTTTGTAATTATGTAATTGGCTTATTGTCTGGTGGCCGACTTAATTGTTTATGGTTGAGGGTTTGTATATATAGATGTAAGATCTCATTGTAGATCATCATGGTTATGTTAGAGGTCACGGTCAAGGAATGTAATGTGCGAGTAATGTAATATCATTCAAGCAGAGGATTCTGTCGATCATTGGAGATCAAATTGGGTTTATGTAAGAGGATTTAGTCCTCTGGTATTGAGCTTAACCAGAACTGTACTCACGCATAGGAGATGCTATCTTTTGCAATTCAACACTTCTACGGATTGTAGTCTGGATTTCTATGTAGTCAGTGAGGCTCCTTTTGTGATGAGTAGTGCGCTCTAGGCTGTTGGCCTTCCTACAAGTGGAGGCCCCTCAATTGTAATTCACATACTTACTGCAAAAGTATTATCTAACTGTGGGTAGGCTTCCCACCGTGGTTTTTCCCCTTACCAGGTTTTCCACGTATAAATTTTGGTGTCATGTGGATGGCTTTTATTCTGTGATTATTATTTATGCTTAATTGGTTTAACTGCTATTTTGGTATTTGGTTTAAGCATTCTGATATTAATGTTTTAGGTTCTGGTATTAAAGTTTTAATTGCTAATAGTTCTGGTAATTTGTGACAACTGATTCACCCCCCACCCCCCTCTCAGTTGTCTCTAGTTATTTGAACTATCTAACAATTGGTATCACTCTTTCAATAAGGACTTGAAATTTCTAACTGCATTTGTAATGTTAGGAGACCTCATTAAAGGTTGAATTTGCATATCTTAGAAAATGATGTAAGTAGCTGCATGGTACGATAAATGTGGTATGTCTAGAAAATTCAAATTGTTCATTTATAATTTTTGTGTGCATACATTAATTGTTTAGTAGTGTTATTCCTTTATCTTCTCTCCATTTAGGTAAAAGACTCATAGTGCTTAGGAGTTTATTGATATTAAGAGGAAGAATTTAATACTCATTGATGAAATATGGTATTGCATATATTAAAAGAAAATTTTGGATAGAATAAAATTTTCTTTGAAGATTGAGATTTGTGCATTTCATCCATGATTTTCATTTTAAAGAGTTAGTTAAATAGAATATCTCTTGCATGAATAATGTAGAAAATTTAATGAAATAGTAGGATAAAAGACCATGTTATATTATACATGTTGAATGAAGTAAAATTTGCACATTGCATGTATAGTTATATAGGAAAATTAGGAAATTATATCATTATGCCTTTACTTGGTTTGGTAAGATAAAAGCCTTAGATTTGTGAAAGAGTTGTGTTGTTCGATTGAATGGATAGATCAAAGAAAGATGCTATCTCTTTACCTTATTTAACTTTTAAGGAAGTACTTACTCAATGAATTCTATTAAAATGGACCGATAATTAATTGAATGAAGTTGTAATGTGTTCCTAAATGACAATTTTCTTTGAAATGTTAGAAATATTTAGTCTACAAATAATAATAGTTAAAGATTTATGGAAGTGAGTTTGAATGGAATAATGTAAGCATGTATCTGAATTTTTGTGACATTTAATGGGAAGTGGATATAAAGTAGATATAAGTGAGGCTATGATACCTAGTTTCATGCTTAATATAAATAAATTGACTAGTTAATGGTGTTTTAAGGAAATGATCATAGGAGATAGGAGTAGGAGTAATAAAAGTTTGATATTAAATTTTGTTGGAGATAAAGTAATGAGATCTATTTATTATGAGTAAATTTACTTGTATGAATATATGAATTATTAAATTGTTTAATGACATCATGTAGGACATTCTAATCATCAATATGCTAATTATTGTGCTCTGAGAGAAATGGTGCATGTTATAGTATATCTTGAAGTTATAACATATGTTTCTATTATAACTTGGTTAATGTGGTCATTTCATAGATGGGATATCTTGAACAATAGTCATGATATCAGTATATTTATTGTGTGTATACAAGACACATTATCTCTTCCTAGAATATGTCTCCTTTCTTAAAAGAAAATTGTCTAGAATTTTGTCAAGATTGCATTGCATTAAAAATGATAAAAGGAATATGGATATATAGATAAATTTATGGTCTCAAAATGTCTTGTGTGTGTTCTCTCTACCACACTCAGGGCATTGTATCCCTAGATGTTGTGTAGTAGTTACTCCCTTTGGTGTGACTGATATTGGTCACCTCGTGATGTGGATTTGGATGAGTTGGCTATGTTGCCTTGAGTTATTTGTGATTTGTGTGAAGCATCATTGGAGTTAATTTGATTTTTGTATTTCCTTGTTCTTTTCTCATCTATTTTGTTCTTTATGGTGACACTTGTCACATTTTATTTCTTGTTGATTTTGTCAGCAACTTTTCATGATTTAATGTTGGATTTGATGATCTTTTTATTTTTGGACTTTCTCTTATGTTGTCATTGTTATTGTCTTTTGTGATCGTTTTGTATGTTGAGTCTTGTGGGCCCTCATTTTGTGTGAAGTATTGTCTCTATCATGTTCATTTTGAACCTTTGATGGTGTGTGCAAGGGAGGACACCACGGAGAAGTGCATAGACTTAGTGAATAATTAGATAATATTGATATTAGTTAAGTAAATAAAATATGTGTATAGAGTAAAATGAATTGGTAGCTCTTAGACCTTATGAAAAGTTAGATAGATGTACATTCAAATTTGACGAATTTGTAATATGAGTTAGATACATGCAAAAAGGAGCTATTGATTTCATATCTTCAATGAGTGCTTATGTATATATATCATGTAAAATTAATGGATTAGAGTGCCTTAGAAGGATTTAATTAGATGAATGATGCATTGAGTGTATGTATCAAAGGAGAGTAGCGTAAGTGTGGTAGAGACTTAGAAGTTTGAATACTGTAAATCTTATTTTCACTTGAGATTATAGGATATAGATTTCTTGTAATTGTGAGATTCTTTTAATTGTATTTGGTCTTGAATGAAGCTATTCAAAATTTCCTCATATAGGTGTTAATGACATGTGGCTTTTTTTAAGGATATGCCTATGAGTAAGATGTTGTGTAAAATGTACATATTGTTGGAATCCAATAACACTGAGAGAGGGGGGGTGAATTAGTGTTATACCAGATGAATTAATTTTAGCCTTATTAAAACATGCATACATCAATTGGTATACCGGTACATACAGAATTGAAAGAAGTAAAACAACCCAATCAAATAAATGACAATCATAACACACAGAATTATACATGGAAAACCTCAAAGAGGAAAAACCACGGTGGGATTTGTGACCCACAATATCAATCCACTGGCCATATGAAGAGATATTACAAAATATAAGGGGCCTGCACTTGCAGGAAGGCTTATAGCCTAGAGCACACTACTCAGTCACAAATGGAGCCTCACTGACTACACATAAATCCATACTACAATATGGAGAAGTGTTGAACTACTAAGACAACATCTTCTATGCCATAATACAGTTCCGATTTAAACTCTGTATGTTCCGGTGTGAAACCCTAAACCCTTTACCGGAATAACCCTTACATAAATATCCTCACATAAATAATCTCTTTGATATATTTTGCATCATATTACATTCACATATCCATCACCACATCCAACTAACCTATGTATCCTATACAACTTATCATGCCTTATGTCAGCTTACAAAGATAATTATAATATCAAATTACATGTCGGCTAGATAACATAAATACATGAATATAAAAAAAATTTGCCGATGCCAGATCCAAGAGATGTCGGCCTCCAATATCGATAACCATATTCTAAACCATGTCAGTTTGCATTGTCGGTAACCAAATAAATCCTTATGTCCTGTCGGTGCCGGTGTCGATGTAGTGTCTTGTGAAGTCCCTATCGGTACACAGCTAAACCAAAACATGAAGTTAGAACAAAATACCATGTTGCCATCAATGACAACATAGTGAAACCAACCAATTCAGTGTCAATTGCCAACAATCTCCCCCTTTGGCATTGATGGCAACACTCATGTGAAAAATGGTCAAGGTTTCATCTGTCGGTTCCATCATGCCTACTCCCCCTGAGCTAAATATTCATTAATGCAAAATACTCCATACTCCCATATCTCCATATATCCATATCTTCATATCTCCGATTAATATATACAACTCCTATTATTTTTACTTCTCTTTTCTTTTTTACATCTATATCACTCCCCCTTTGACATCAATGCCCTCAAAAATTCTAAAAAGAATGTCAAAGATCCAAAAATAACTATACAATGAATATCCCAAAAATATCTTACCAGAGCTTAACAAATTTCAAAATTTTCGGATAAGCCTTCTCCAATAGCTCAAGATAAGTATCCCAACCAGTTTTGAAAGTGTCAGAAATAGATACAAGTCCATTTAGTATATGTGCAAATGACTCTTTCTCACTTACCTTTGTCGGTGTAGGCTTTCCAACCATATCCATACATTCTTTCTTATGTACACTGAGTGAATCCAACCGGGGACTCACCAAGCCTCTCAGAATTCTGGCCCTTCTTATGATTTTGTCTCTTTCCTTCTCAAGAACAGAAATTTGGGCTTCCAAAATCAAAATTTGACCATCAATGGATGTAGTCAATGAAGTCAATCCATCAAAATAATTAGCTATATTTGTAATTTTCTCCTAAAATTCTTTTATCTTTTTATCCACATTAACTGTAAGTATATATGTGTTACAACATACCCTATAAATATTTGTACACTGCTTCAAAGAATTATCTATCAGTTTCAGCTTTTCATTAATCTTCTTCTTCTCAGATTCAATCACCTGATCGAATGCAACTCTTTTAGCCTGAGTGAACCTCTCTAGTGCTTTCTGGTTTTTAATTTGCTACAAGGATTGAAAATTCTTTGAAATATGCTCAATAATTATTTTAAGCTTATCAAATGAGCTCGCTTTATTGTCAATCTTGCACTCTGAGGCTAGTTTGTGTAAAACAGTGATTGACTGATCAATAATCCCTTTATCTGTAGATCCCTCCTTCATTAATTTTTGTGGTGCCATCATCATGAGTTCAGTAGGAGTCATCTCGGTTATGTTTTTCTTTACAACCTGCGAGGTATCAGTTGACAACAATGATGGACCAACTACCGATTCTCTGTCGGTTTCCCCTTTCTTCTCCTCTGATGATTTGTCCTTTATAGCTTCCTCACTTGCACCGGTGGCTTCACCACTTGGTGCAGTCTCTACAACTATCGGTTACTTTGTAGGAACTATAACCTCAACCTGTACATTTGTATCTGGAGGACTATAATCCTCAATATTAGTATCCTATACATCATCAACCTTTTCACTCTCTCTATTATTCGGTATCTCAACATCTATCTATACATTTGTATCTATCGGGGGCTTGATTCCACTATCTTAATGTTTTTCAAAATTGAGGGTGAAGTACCCATAATCCCCTTTTCTTTTCCTTCAATCGGGGTGTTTGCAGTGTCTGTCTTTGATTCTAGTGAAGAAAAGAGACCTTTGTTCTCTCAAAAGAACTTAACCCATGCCTTTTGAGTCACCTTTATTATCTCATTTACCCTTCCTAGCATCAAACTAGTTATTCTATGTTTGCTATTAAAGACTTTTCTATTTGCCACCTCAAGTGTCCTTTCCATTTTCTTTGGATCAATAGTAACACAAAATGATAACAACTCTTGAATTTTAATATGCTTATCTTCTTGCATTGCTGACAGTCTTCTAGCATCTAACATATTATATAATTTTGTCGGTATTTGGTTTTCAATTTCTATTAAGGATTTCTTATAAATATCCAAATATAATAATATTGCTTCCTCTACCTCTCTTTGTTCATCATCTTCTAAGAATTCATAATAAAGTTGTACACTCTTTAACATTTCATCCTTAGTGATTTCATCTACTAACTCTGCGCAAGTTTTTGGTGGGATGATAGTTACATTACCAAATTGAATTGCCAGATCGATGTCATTCGTCTTCTTCATTCTTGCAGTACTGGATGGAGCTGAAGTGGTTACTTTTGGTGCTTTCTTCTATGTCAGTATTTTGAATGTAACCTTCCTAACCGGTTTCTTTTTAGCCTCTACCTTTGTTTCCTTTGTATTCTTCCTTATAACCCTCTTGAATGCCAAGGTTGTGTCATCCTTAGATTCAGACTCTACTGTAGCAAGCTCAATGTGTACTTCTGGATTCTTCCTCTTCCTGCCTTTCTCTAGGACAACATCAATTAATCAATTAATGCTTTGATGTCCTATGAGACCTTCTCAATAAATTTTTTGGCCTTTCCTTCCTTCTTCTCTCTCTTCTTTTGGTTGAGCTCTATTTCAACCTCTTGTGATTTTTGTTTTTCAGTACCACAGGGCTTCTCTGTCTCATCAATAGGTGCATCAATGAACATTTTTGCATAAGCCTCAAGGATTTGTGCATCCACTTCATATCCCATTTCTTCAATCCAAATCTTCTAGGGCTTAACCGCTTCCATAAGTGTTTCATCCTTCTTCACCATGAAGCATATGTCAGTTGAATTATTTTCTACAACATGCTTAGGAATCATTTCGCTAGACTTCATAGATTTTTGGAACCCTTTAAAATATCTCCATACTTTATCATCCCTCTGACTTGCTAAAGTAGCGATTGACTATTTCAATTGTCTCCCTACCGAGATATCAAATTCCCATTGCCTCTTCCCAAAACCAGGATTGTCATTCATGAAAAATAACATTAAGCAGACAATTAAGTTGCCATATTGGAAGGTTCCTTTATTTTCTCCCTTAATCTTTCTTAGGTTTATTAACCGTTCACCTAACATCCAACCGAATAGATCCAATTTTTCATTTTCTCTCATCATTCTATATGGTGCCAAAATGCAGGAACTGGAAAGAGAATTCAATCGGTTTGACTGAGTTACCTTATATCCGATGATCATGCTACCGAATCTAATGTTTGTGTTGGTAATAGTGCTTATTCTCATAGATCTCCTATCAGATGTCGTACCAGTGATTTTATTCACATAATCATTAGAAACTTTCTTGTCTGGATGTTTCCCAATCTATGGCAAACCAATGATTGCCCTGATGGCTTCCTTGGTGATCTTGTAAGATCTATCCAACCAAATAAACTCCCCATGTACTCTACTCAAAACATACCTAATTATCTCATCTTCAAATTTTGGGATGTCCAGAATGCCAGTAAACACTAAGTCTTCAATGTGCTTGTATGTCGGTTTGATCTTTCTAGATTCTCCCATCATCTCACTCATGTACATGCCCTTTATTTCAGATGTTCCCAAGTCCTCAATGTGACAATGTATGTATTCCCTAACATCTTCAATATAGACAACTCCCTCTGGATCACGGTAAAATGCTCCAATCGAATCTTCTAGGGTAGCCACATGCAAAAATCACTTGAAAATTGGCCTGGAGTAGTCCTTGACCTCTACTACAATCGGATTGGCAACAAAGATAGGAATAGATAATGATCCCACTTCCATGTTTAAAGATAAATACCTGTTGATCACTTACAATGATAACCCTTAACAAATTCTTCCAGTTGTCGGTGAAATCGCTCGAAGAAATTTGATTGCTCTAAAATGACTTTGATCGCTCTTGGTCACTATTAATCACTCTGAAATTGCTCTAAATGCAAGGTGATCAATAATGAAGTGAATTCAACCTTTTAATCTTTGAGAAAAACCCTGATCTTCCATTGACATTAATGACTGCTGATGAAAGATATCGGATCTCGAACAGAACATATCCATGCCAGATAAGCATCTCCAATGTCTGGAACATCTTCTAGAACCTCTTCCCGGGGCATATGCAGTATCTTCATGAATTTTGCCTACCCCTAAGGCATCTGCCTTAGTTACCGGATGAGATACATGTCGGTGCAGGAACAACCTCTTCTGTCAAATAAGTAACCAGTGCATTTCCATTTGATGATTCTTCTTCAGTCTTCCTAACCCATCTCTGAGTATGATCTTGTTAGATTTCACTAACCTTCTCTTTCCCTTTCTCATTTGATCCTCCATTACCAACCGGTGGATTTCTGCTTCTACCAAATTTAGCAATATGTCCAACCTCATTACATGCATAACATGTAACATTGTTCCTTTGAATTTCTTTGCTAAAACCAGTGAAATTGCTTGACTTGCTCTGATTAGCAATATGTCCAAACTTTTCACATGCATAGAATTTAACATTCATTCTACAATCTTTTGCCCTATGACTATACTTATTGCATTTAGAACATTTACCAGGAGCAGAATCAACATTCTGATTTGCTTTGTTTCTACATTGTCTAGCCATGTGACCAAATCTATTGCAAACAAAAAAATCTACCATTAAATTTATAAGCATTAAATTGTCTTAGTGGTGTCTTATGGTTTTGATCTTCTTTATCAGTACTAGAACTGTATCCTTGCTCAAATCTGAGTCCACTGGAATCTCCAATACGCCTTTGTCTCTTCAACAACTCATCTAGTTGTGCTGAGCTAATCTTGAATTTTTCTTTATACTCACTTGCAGTAGTTAGATCTTCTCTTAGAATTATTATTTGTCTCTCAAGCTCTAGTTCATTACTCTGGGATTGTACTTAATTAGTTCTCAATATATCATTCTCATGAACCAACCTACCACATTCATCAAATTTTTTTTCAGGGATACAACAAGATTTTCTTCCTTTTTCTTTCGGTCCTTAATCTCCTTAGGCATTCTCATAGTTATAGTTTGCATTTCATTTATCATAACCATCTTCTCGTGACTCAATTTTTGACATTGTTCCTTAAGTGCATCTTTCTCTTCATCATCCTAACTTTGCAAAAGTTCCTACCTCCTAGCTTGAATAGATGATAGCCTTTCTTGTAGGACAAGAATGAATTCCTTAGCAGAATTCAATTCATCTTGTAGCTTTAAGTTCTTCAACCTTTCAGCATCATAATCTTCAAGTGCCATCTCAAGTTGTTTCTCCAAACCCATATCAATGGATTCTAGATTCAAGATCTTCCTCAAGTTGTCAAACCTTCTCCGAGGCACAAGGCTTTGATACCAATTGTTGGAATCCAATAACACTGAGAGGGGGGGGGGAGGGGGTGAATCAGTGTTATACTTGATGAATAAATTTTAGCCTTATTAAAACATGCATACACCAACCTTTATACTGGTACATACAGAGTTGAAAGAAGTAAAGCAACCAACAAGCCAATTAGATAAATGAGAATCATAACACACAAAATTACACGTGGAAAACCTCAAAGAGAAAAAACCACAGTGGGATTTGTGACCCACAATATCAATCCACTGGCCATATGAAGAGATATTACAAAATATAAGGGGCCTATACTTGCAGGAAGGCTTACAGCCTAGAGCACATTGCTCAATCACAAATGGAGCCTCACTGACTACACATAGATCCAGACTATAATTCGGAGAAGTGTTGAACTGCTAAGATAGCATCTTATATGCCAGAATACAGTTCTATTTTAAGCTATGTCTATTCCGATGTGAAACCCTAAACCCTTTACCAGAATAACCCTTACATAAATATCCTCACATACATAATCTCTCGAATATATTTCACATCATATTACATTCACATATCCATCACCACATCTATATCAAAATGGTCTGATCCAACTGACCTATATATCCTATACAACTTATCTTGCCTGCACTTCTGTATATACTTATATGCATCTTTTTCTATGGCCGGCCAATAATAACCTATGCGAAGTAATTTCTTTGTTGTAGTAAGTCCACTAGAAAGAGCACCACATATTCCATCATGTACTTCTTGTAGCATCATAAAATTGCAACCCTTGCAATTTTGATCACATTTTAGGCCCTCACCTTTGCGACTGCATTCCCCTACTCAATTGAGACCCCTCTTTGCATCACCTTGAGACCCTATCCAGGCCCCAAAACAGGGTAGGATAGGGGTGTGGCACCCCTGACCTCCCTCCTAGGGTGGCCCTAAGATGGGTCCATCTGACCCTTGGACCTAATTTGTCTTTGGGACTTAAATTTCTCCTATGTCAGCCTTCAGTGAGATGAAAACTAATTCTCCTAGGCAAGTATAAAAGGGGATTCAATTCTCTCATTTGCATAAGCAAAGCTGATCATGAGTATCAAGCGTTCAAGTGTTCAAGTCTTCAAACATCTCCTTCTTCATGTGTCTTCTTCATTCATCCATTGGAGCAACATTACAACATTCATTTGCAAGCATATGTGTGTGTTAGGGTTTTTCATGTTAGATTCCATTTCATGCAATACTTTTAATTACATTCAAGAAGCAAAGCAATCATCATCAACAAATTGCAGATCTACAAGGTATATATTTCCATCATTTACATTTAAGCATTTTCAATTACTTTCTTTTAAGGGTAATTCCTCAAATGAGGTTTGATTGAGGCAAACCCCTATCCACAACCCTTCTTCCCTTATTTTCTATGTGTAGGTTGCAGGTGCCCAACTGTAATTGCAGGTTTGTGATTCATTTGTAGAGATGGAAAAACCCTTCGTTTCATGGATTTTTTGGAGAACCGTGTGCAATTTCAACATGGTCCCAATGAATTTTCTCCAAATTTGTAGGGCAGATCCGTATCAATCTAAATATCTTAGATCTGAAGTTACAACGTGATCCCAAACTGGTAGCTCCTCATTTCACCCATTTTATCTTCATTTTTTGCATAGTCAACAAGTCAACTCTTTTATTTACAAAAGAGGGTAATTTACATTCCAACTCTTGTAATCCACTTGGCATTCACATCCTTATTTCCCTTGGATTTGGATCTAGTGTATTCAACCCCTCTTTTGAATGTAAAGTATCTCCCAAGTGAAAATTATCCTAGTGATTTCCTTTCTCTCTCCTAGGTGGGGAATCACTAGGGTTCCATTTTCCACTTTACATTTTAATGAATCTGACGTCCTACATCTTAATTCTGATTTCTTATTTTTTAGATTTGAATAATTGCAATTTGAACTTTCAAATTTCATATTCAAGTTTGATCTTTTTGCAAAATTTAGAGGTTAATTGCAAAAAACCCTAATTTTTCATTTTAAGGAAATTAAGCTTGTGAAGTATTGCTTGTTTCAGATCTGATTTCTATTTCAAAATTGTAATTCAAATCTATATTTTCATTCTGAAAATTAAGTGGTTAAAAAGTAAAACCCTAATTTTTAAGAATCTCCTATTTTGACCTTTGACTGCTTATTTGACCTATCTAGACATCTCCAAATCGGCTATTTTTTTGGATTCTGCAATAAAATCATATTTCCTATCATCACTGAAAATTTCAAAAAAAGTTGGTCGGATTGTGTTGAACTTGCACATGATCCCTATCTTTTTTCCCAAAATTTCGGGACTCAGAATTGACTATATTTTTCTGCTTAAATCCAAGAAATTGGCTAATTTTATCAATTTTTAAACCTCCTGAGGTTGAAAACAAATTTAAAATTGAATGTTTGATTTTCTTGCAATTTACAAAAAATCTAGATTTGAAATGAATTTGTGCAAAACTTGGAACTTTCTTCAAATTTTAGATTTATCATTGTTGTTAGACTTGTCTTCTTGCCTAAAATTCAAATTTTCAATTTCCCTCCTTTTCCCAAAATTCAAAATTTCAAAATTTATAGGTTAGGTCCTAAAACCCTAATTTTCAAATTTAATTGGATTTTATGCAAATTTCAATCAATGTCAACCAATTCCAGTCTTCTAAATATTATTCAAGGTGGCTCTATCCATTAGGTTTGACCTTTTTCAAATTTGCAATTCAATTTATTATCTTTTTCAAAACCCTAATAGGGTTCTATTTTGACATTCAAACCTTAATTTCACCTATCTAGAGATCGTAAAATCAATCAATTTTTTGCGGTTAGCTCTCAAATCTTCATAGCTTTCATCCCTAAAAAATTTCTAAAAAAGTTAGGAGGACCGGGTGCATTATCAACCTGGTCCCTATCTTTTTTCCCAAAATTTCGGGAGACTATTCATTTTCTTAAATCCCAAAAATTGGATGATTTTGTCAAATTTTGATACCTGAAAATTTCCGAAAAAGTTGGAAGGACCAACTGCACTTTCAACCTGGTCCCTAGCTTTTTTCCTGAAATTTCGGGAGACCATTATGACTGTATTTAATTGCTTAGATCCAGAAAATTGGTTGCTTTTGTCAAATTTTGATCCCTCTAAAATAAAAATAAAATCTCCACTTTCAACTTTCCAATTTTCAAGATATAGTTTAAAATTAAGTGGTTAATTAAGAACAAACCTAATCTTAAATTTCAAAAATTCAATTCAACAACTTTCAATTTTTAAAATTAAGAGGTTTTTCAATAGTCTCTTATCCTAATTTCCTAAGAGGTTGCATTATTATTATTTCAATAAATTTGTTCATTTAATTGAATAATCATTTTTTCTAGAATTTTGAATTATTCAATTATTTTTCAAGTCTCAAATTTCAAATTTCGATTTCAAATTTGCAATTCAAATTCCATTTTCCCTCCTTTATTCAATTTTATATGCATGTATGGGGTGAACATTATTATAGTTAAATGACATATGAGTTTCTTGTTTGATCATAAGTGCATATGGAGTTCTTATCTTATTTTTCTAATTCAATTTCAAGTTACATTAAACATGTTCATGATATTCCCTTTCATGCAAATGATGATAATTCATTTCTCCCTTTCATTCATACCTATGATTTATCCTCTTCCAAAATTGATCTCATTAATGAGGGCACATTGGTGCAAAAAGGGAATATGGACACTTCTTTCAAAGATCTCCCTCCTAAAGATGAATCTTTGGAGAATTGTGTTCCTTCTTCTCCTAAAAATTACCTCCCTCATAAGGACTATTTTGTGCAAGAGGATGATATTATGGCTACTTATCCTAGTGATAGCATACCTTCTTTTCATGATCTTCCCTCTAAAGCTGAAGTAATAATTAAATATGATAGTTCTTTTCCTAATGAGTGTCTTGCACATAAATATACCTTAGAACAAGAGGATGATATTATTTCTTATCATATTTCTCTCTCTCCCAAAAATTAAGAGACTAACAAAAATCAAATCAATTCCCTTCATGTTCCTAGGAAAACAAAAAATTCTTCCCGATTATCATGTTGTGCCTTACACATAAACTACAGAGGTAGTTGATGAGAACATAATTGAAGCATCATATGCTTTCTTAGCTCTTACAATCCTCTCTTCAATTCACTCAAATACACCATCTCCTACCAAAGAAGTTACTAAAGAAGATCTCTTAGAGGTGTTGGCAATTTGGAGGAATTGATTATGTGTTGCATTGATGTTTTGTCATTGATGGAAACACCAGCTGTTTTGGTTGTTTACTGATTTTCGGTTGGTTCTGGTAGAGTGGTTGGTTTATGATATTGATCCACTATGCTCCAATATGCTTTGGTTTGTGTAATTTATTTGGATCTGTCATTCATGCTATTCAAATGCATATCATGATTAGTTGGTTTAGGATTTGATGACTCAGCCACTATCATTTGTTCTAGTAAGCCTTTTGGTTACCAGTAAGGGTTTTACCGACAGAGCTTTGTTGAAGATATTTTGATGCACGTGATAAGTAGTGTTGGTGTGGCTTCTAGATGGCTTTCAAGATGTTGTTGGTTATCATATTTGTGTTCCTGTTCATTGGTGGTGTTGGATTTGGTTTATGGCGACCTATTTTGGGTCCGGTGTTATCTAGATTATGGACTGGTTTATGTAACGTGTTGCAGAATGATCCTGATGCATTACCGACGGGATTTAATGATTGGTTTAAATTTTTTTATGCCTGAGATGACTTGGTTGATCATTGGATTGTAGGTTTATGCTATGAATTTATTGTATTATCTCTTAGGTGGCCGACCCAATTGTTTAGCTCCCAGGTTGGTATAAATATGTTGTAAGATCTCTTTGTAGATCATGGTTATGGACATATGGGCATATGGATTAATGGGATATAGGATTATCTATATGCGAATAATATTGTAATCATATGCAGAAGTTTTGGTCAATCATAGGTGATCGAATTGGGTTGGTAAGAGAGGTTTACATCTCTGGTGCTGAGCTTAACCTAAACTTTCTCAGGCATAAGAGATGTTATCTTTGCATTTCAATCTTCTTTCCGGATTGTAGTCTGGATTTATTTTGTAGTCAGTGAGGCTCCTTTTGTGGTGAGCAGTGCGCTCTAGGTTGTTGGCCTTCCTGCATGTGCATGCCCCTCATATTGTAGTCACATACTTACTGTAGAAGTATTATTTGACTATGGGTAGGCTTCCCACCGTGGTTTTTTCCTTTACCAAGTTTTCCATGTACAAATCTTAGTGTCATGTGTTCTGGATGGATGCTAATTGTTCTGTGATTTATGTTTATGTTTAATTGCTATATCAGTTATTATGGTATTTGGTTTATGTATTCCGATATTGAGTTTATGTGTTTCGGTAATAAGGATTTGAATGCTTAAAATTCTATAATCTGGTGACAACTGATTCAACCCCCCTCTCAGTTGTCTTCTAGTTATCTAAGTTGTCTAACAAGAGGATGACTAGGGGTCCTTAGATTTCACTCCTACCTTTTATAGAAAGTCTAAGATGTCTAAATTTCATATTCCAAATTTTTCTCTTAACACAAATCCTGAAATTGATTGGGCCTCTTTAAACTTCAATCTCATTCCTCCTAAGAGTGAACCCTCTTTTGAACATACACATAGATGCAATGGATAAATGCTTGAATGTGAGTGAAAAAGTCATGAGAAATCACACTTTCCTTTGTCAACATCTTCTTCTCCATTGTCTTGTAAATCTACACCTTCTCATTCTAATTTTGAGTTACAACAAGAAAATGTGTTGACCAATCTTCTAAATTCGAACCTGATATCTCCTCTTTGTCCTAAATGAAGAATAAAACATAAACAACATTCTCAAAATTCTTCTTTTTATAAATATCATCAAACCCATGGCCATTCTACTAATGAGTGTCAAGCTTTGAAAACATAAATACAACATTACATTAATTCAGGCATGTTAAAAATAACATCTGACAATGAATGTCATATTCATCATGATCATTTAAAATAATATTTAAGTTCCTATTATGTTGTGTTGGAAATTTGGAGGAATTGATTATGTGTTGCATTGATGACAACATTAGCTATTTTGTTGTCTATCGGGTTCTGGTAGAGTGGTTGGATTATGATGTTGATCTGGAAATATTCTCTAGTATGTTCTGGCTTGTGGAATTGGTTTGGATTGGTTATTCATGTGTTCCTAATGTGTATCACATTCAGTTGGTTCAGGATTTGATGATCTAGAGGCTATCATTTGTTCTAGTAATCCTTTTGGTTACCGGTAAGGGTTTTACCGACAAAGCTTTGTTGAAGATCTTTTGATGAATCCAATAAGTGGTGTTGGTGCGACTTCTATAAGGCTATAGGGATGCTGATGGTTATCATGTTCATGTTCTAGTTGATCATTGGTGTTGTATTTGGCTTATGGCGACCTATTTTAGGCATGGTTCTATTATGTTAGATTATGCACCAATTTATGTAACGTGTTGGTTGATGCTCTGGATGCGTTACCGATTAGATTTATTGATTTATTTATGTTATTTTTGTCTTAGGCCGACTTGGTTTATCATTGATTTGCGGGATTATGTAATTAATTTATTGTATTATATTTTAGGTGGCCGACCTAATTTTTTAGGTCCCAGGTTGGTATATATATGATGTGAGATCACTTTGTAGATCATGTGGGTTATGGGATTATTTGTGTGCAAATAAAGTTGTAATCATATCCAAAGGTTTTGGTCGATCATAGGTGATCGAGTTGAGTTTGTGTAAGAGTTTTAAAACCTTTGGTATTGACCTTAATCAGAACTGTACTCAGGCATAGGAGATGCTATTCTTGTAGTTCCCTCATCTTTCTGGATTATAGTCTGGATTTATTTTGTAGTCAGTGGGGCTCCTTTTGTGGTGAGTAGTGCGTTATAGGTTATTGGCCTTCCTGAATGTCCAGTCCCCTCTTATTGTAATCACATACTTACTACAGAAGTATTATCTGACTATGGGTAGCCTTCCCACCATGGTTTTTCCCTTTACCAAGTTTTCCATGTACAAATCTTGATGTTATGTATTGTGGATGGATGGTAATTGTTCTATGATTTATGTTTGTGCTTAATTTTTTATATCTGTTATTTCAGTAAAAGGTTTTATGTGCTTAAATTTTTATAATCTGTTGACAAACGATTCACCCACCCCTCTAAGTTGTCCACCAGTTATCCTAACAATTGTTGTCAGAGCTTGGTTCTCTCTACAGAAGCTTAACAACTTGAGGAAGATCCTATGGCATCTAATAGTTCATCTACAACTATTTTCCAGAGAGAAACCCCTAAGATTGATTCAACAAATTACAGAGTATGGAAGATTCAGATGGAGACTCATTTGAGATATATTGGGAAAGAGATTTGGAAGATCAATGAGAAAGGCTATACCCCTTATAATTCGGCATCTAGAAATCCTCCTCCAACAGACTTGGATAAGAACATTGAAAATGACTGTAGAGCTAGAGAAGCTCTCTTGAGTGTACTTTATGATCAACACATAATGGGATTAACTGACCAATCATCTGTAAAGGCTATATGAGATAAGTTGGAGACTCTGAATGAAGGTGACCCTACTATTAAAATTCCTAAACTTGATGGTTACCGGGTGAGGTATGAGAACCTGAAAAATGGAAGAAGATGAAAGGATTACTACTTTTATGGAAAGAGTTAATGAAATTGTTATGGGAATTCAGTGTTGTGGTGGATCTTTGAGCAAAGATGATATTGTTTCTAAAGTATTGAGTGATTTTACACTGGCTTACAAGATGAAGGCTACTACAATTAATGAGTTGAGAATAATCTCTAACACCTTTGTCAACAGGATACTTTGGTTGGAAAGTTATTTGGTTTTGAGCTTGAAGAATTTGGTCCTCAAGGAGTTTCAAGGTCTGAATTTGCTTTTCATACATCTACATCATCAACCAGAAAGAGTGATTGGAAAGATTTATATGCGAAGGAACTGGAGGAAATGAAGAAAGAAGATGAAGAGTTTGAGAAACTTGGTGCCCTATTTGCGAGAAGAGTACCTAAGGGTATGGCAGGAAGTAAGTATGAAGGAAAATCACTTTTTAAATGTTTTGCATGTAATAAGATAGGTCATTTTGAACTAGATGTCTTGAGAGGAATTCAAGATTTGAGCAGAAAGCTAGAAGATATTTTAAGCCTAACCATAATTATCAGAACAAGCATAAGTATAGGAGGAACAAAGATAAATCATGCTACTATGCAGATTAGGAAGGTGTGACTAATTTTGATAATGAACCGACACAAGATTCAGATAGTGGATCCGGCAGTGGAAAGGATTGGGTATTTTTGGCTATCAAGGAAGATGCTCTGGAACCTATCATTCAAAATGAGGAGAAGGCCCTTGTTGCTAAAGTTAAAGACAAGGATGAATGGGTGATAGACAATGGATGCTCACATCATATGACTGGAGATAAAAGGAAGTTCCCATCTTTGCACGAATTTGATGGTGGTCTGGTTAGATTTGGAGATGACTTGATCAGAGGAAGATGAACTACATCATTTGATGGTAAGCATAAGATTGATAAGGTTTATTATGTTAAAGGTTTAATGCATAATATTTTGAGTGTAGGATAGTTGGTGGATAAGGGATTTCAATTACAGTTCAAGGATGGAAAATACAAAATCATTAACAGGTCTAGATTGGAGATTGCAATCGGTACTCGAACTAAAGGTAACTTCTTTCTTTTGAACTCCGATGAGAAGACATATTTAATTGCACAAATTGATGAGAGTTGCCTATGGCATAAGAGGTTGTGTCATGTGAATTTTGATTGCATTGTAAAGATCAGTTCAACTAAGGCTATTAGAGATATACCTAAGATTGTGAAGCCCTATAATCTAGTATGTAAGGAATGTCAAATGGGAAAGGAAGTCAGAACTACTTTTAAGAGTATACAAGACAAATCTAATGATGTTCTTGATCTTATTCATACTAATTTATGTGGTTCTGCTAGAATAAAAAAAATCAGGGTGATAGATATTTTATGCTAATCATTGATGACTATTCTAGAATGATGTGGGTTACTTTTCTAAGGGAGAAATCTGAAGCCTTTGAAAATTTTAAGATATTTAAAGCTAAAGTTGAAACATAGACAGTGTTGAAGATTAAATGAGTAAGGTCTTATCAGGGTGGTGAATTCACATTCGGTGAATTTAACAGTTATTGTGAGAAGCATGGGATAAGGAGACAGTTATCTGCACCCCAGACACCTCATCAGAATGGTGTTGTGGAAAGAAAGAACAAAACTATCTTGGATACAGCTAGAACTATGATGATGGAAGGTAATCTACCTCATATCTACTAGAGAGAAGCTCTCAGCATGACAATATATACATTCAATAAAGTTCATATAAAAAGAGACTAGTAAGATACCTTATGAGTTATGGTTTGGTCATACACCTACAGTTAGGTATTTCAGAATCTTTGGTAGTAAATGCTATATTAAAAGAGATGATTCCATTGGAAATTTTGATCCTAGATGTGATGAAGGGATATTTCTTAGTTATTCTAATGAAAGAAATATAGATGTTATAAAAAAAGATTGCAAAGAATTGTGGAGAGTGCTAATGTTAAGGTGGATGAGTTGTACAAAGGTCAAATCAGAACTTATGAGAAAGAACCAAAAGTGGATATGATCATAACTGAACTGGTAGCACCTATAATAGAACAAAATGTTGAGCCAATTACCCTGACAGTATCATAAAATTCAACAGTAAATGAAGATCAGAGCAGAGAAATAGAAAGTCAAAGACTCCTAGGTATGTAAGGTTAAATCATTCATAAGATCAGATCATTGGTGACAAGAAAAAAAGAGTGATAACAAGAAGAAGGTTGGAAGCTAATGAGGTATGTTTAATTTCTCAAGTTGAACCAATATCAATTATTGAAGCTTGTAAAAATGAATGTTGGATGAGAGCTATGGAAGAGGAATTAGATCAGATAGAAAGGAACAACACATGGACTTTAGTTCCCCAACCTAAAAATAAGAATGTTATTGGAATTAAATGGTTCTTTAGGAATAAATTGAATGAGGATGGACAAGTTGTGAGGAATAAGGATAGATTGGTATGTAAAGGATGTTCTTAGAAGGAAGGAATTGATTATGATGAGAATTTTGCTCTGGTAGCTAGGATTGAAGTTGTGAGATTATTTCTTGCTTATGTTGCACATAAGAAATACAAGGTTTATTAGATGGATGTTAAGTGTGCAATTTTGAATGGAGATCTTGAAGAGAAAGTTTATATTGACCAACCTGATAGATTTTCACTTCCAGATGACAAAACTATGGTTTGCAGGTTAAGGAAAGCTTTATGTGGATTGAAACAAGCCCCTAGAGCTTGGTATGCTAGATTGGAAAAATATCTTTTGAAGCTTGGTTTCACTAAAGGTAATGCTGATAGTAACTTATATTATAAGATCACTGATGATGACATATTGATTGTTGAAGTCTTGGTTGATGATATCATTTTTAGAGGTGAGGATAAGTTATGTATGGAATTCTCTGATAATATGAAGAATGAATTTGAGATGTCTATGATTGGGGAGGTGAAATTTTTCTTAGGTTTGCAGATTACTCAAACTGATAAAGGTATTTTCATCTGTCAAACTAAGTATGCTAGAGAGTTGTTGAAGAAATTTGGTATGGAAAATTCAAAACTAGTTGGTACTCCAATTGTTACAAGTGAGAAATTGACAAAAAAATATGCATCAGCTCCAGTAGATCCTAGGGGTGAAAATCTATGATTGGAGGTTTGTTATATCTGACTCAGGCTAGACTGGATATAATGAATCTAGTTTGTATTGTATCAAGATATCAAAGTGACCCTAGAGAGAGTCATGAGACTGCGATGAAAAGGATTTTCAGGTATTTGCAAGGAACAACTGAGTATGGTTTGTGGTATCCTAAAAATGATGACTTTACACTATGTGCATATACATATGCAGACTAGGTTGGAGATGTTGATGAATGGAAGAGCACATCCAGTGGAGCTTTCTTTTTTGGAAAAAAAATTGTTTCATGGACCATCAACAAATATTCATGTACTTCTTTATCTACTGCTAAAGCTAAGTATGTTGCTTCTACTACTAACTGTACACAAGTTCTATGGATGAAGCAAATGTTGAAGGATATAAGGATAGATTGTAATGAACCGGTAGTTATTCACTATGATAACTCTACTGCTATTGACATATCAAAGAATCCAGTATTTCATTCTAAGACTAAGAACATTTCTATCGAGTATAATTTTTTGAAGGAGAAGGTGGAAGCAAATGAAGTTAAACTAGTTTATATGAACACTAAAGAGAAGATTGCAAATATCTTCACTAAACCTTTGCCTAAGGAATCATTTGAATAGTTCAAAGATAGATTGGGGGTCTCTGCCCCTCTGATAGAGACTTGAGTGATGTTGACTGGCATCAGTCCAGTATGCATTTATCAAAGCTATCATTCATTTCAGATTGATGTGTTGGTACTACTACTCAGGGGGAGTAGTTAACTATGTGGTTCAGAGGATTTATGACTTTTCTTTGATGTTTTATGTCAGATTTATGGCATTGATGTCAAAGGGGGAGATATATATATGTGGGAAAAAGAGAGATCATAGCGTAACAAGGATATCATTCATAGGAGGAGTTTGGTTTGTTGGTTAAGAACTTCATTGTCATATCATCTTGGGTAGATTTTTGGATGTCTTCCTTTGGGGGAGACTTGTTTGGCATTTCTTGGCACTTAGATGTTTTTCACATCTAGTGTTGCCATCAATTCTAAAGGGGGAGATTGTTGGCAATTTTGAGGAATTGATTATGTGTTGCATTGATGTTTGTCATTGATGTCAATACTAATTGTTTTTCTACCTATCAGGTTCCAGTAGAGTGGTTGGATTATGATGTTGATCTGGAAATATTCTCTAGTATGTTTCGACTTGTGGAATCGGTTTGAATAGGTTATTCACGTGTTCTTGATGCATGTCATATTCAGTTGGTTTGGGATTTGATGATCCAGAAGCTATCATTTGTTCTAGTAAGCCATTTGGTTACCGATAAGGGTTTTACCGACAGAGCTTTATTGAAGATATTTTGATGAATTCGATAAGTGGTGTTGTGTGGCTTCTAGAAGGCTATCAGGATTTTGATGGTTATCGTGTTCATGTTCTAGTTGATTAGTGGTATTTCATTTGGATTATGGTGACCTATTTTAGGTCTGGTTCTATTCTATTAGGTTATGGACCGGTTTATGTAACGTGTTGGTTGATGTTCCCAATGCGTTACCAATTGGATTTATTGATTGATTTATGTTGTTTTGGTCTTAGGCCGACTTGGTTTATCATTGGTTTGTGAGATTATGTAATGGATTTATTGTATTATCTTTTAGGTGCCCGACCTAATTGTTTAGGTCCTGGGTTGGTATATATATGATGTAAGATCTCTTTGTAGATCGTGTGGGTTATGGAATTATCTATGTGCGAATAAAGTTGTAAGAATATACAGAGGTTTTGGTCGATCATAGGTAATCGAGTTGGGTTTGTGTAAGAGGTTTAAGACCTTTGGTATTGAGCTTAACCAAAACTATACTTAGGCATAGGAGATGTTATTCTTACAGTTCACTCATCTTTCTGGATTGTAGTCTGGATTTATTTTGTAGTCAGTGAGACTCCTTTTGTGATGAGAAGTACACTCTAGGATGTTGGCCTTCTTGCATGTGCAGGCCCCTCTTATTGTAATCACATACTTACTAAAAAAGTATTATTTGACTGTGGGTAGGCTTCCCACCATGGTTTTTCCCTTTACCGGGTTTTCCACGTACAAATCTTGGTGTTATGTGTTGTGGATGGATGGCATTTGTTATGTGATTTATGTTTGTGCTTAATTGTTATATCTGTTATTTTGGTAAAAGGTTTTGTGTGCTTAAATTTTCATAATTTGTTGACAAATGATTCACCCCCATCTCTTAGTTGTCCACCAGTTATCCTAACACGTTGCTTCTCACTATGTGACATAGTTAGCCTACCTATTGGGGGCTCCTTTTCATTTATGGTGGTACAATTTTAGGTGCAATCATACTTAGTGAGCGACGCAGTAGTCTATTTATTCTTCCCTCTATGCTTGGGGGGAAAGAATATTCCTTTTCCTCTTTCTAAGGTTTCACTATTTTCTTTATGGAGTACATTATTCATAAAAGTGATGTCCTTTCTTGCATGGATTTCCCCTTCATGTGAGCACATGTATGTTCCATGAGTGGTATCTTCTCCTAGCTTTAAAAAACATGTCTATTATGAACAATCTCTCCTTAGAGAACTTTTGTGAACCTCCTTCTTTCTCTCTCTTTGCAAATTACCTCTTCTATTGTGTTATTCATAACTTGATGCCCTTTCTTGAATAGAGTTATCCTTCATGTGAGCGCATGTTTGTTCCTTGGTTAGGATGTATTCCTTGCTTGAAATGATATGTCTCTCTCTAGAAGTTATGTAATTCTTCTCATTGTCCTACACTTGGGGGGAAATGATCTCTCTCCCTCTCTCTTTCTCTAAGGATCCACTATTTTCTATGTTGTGGATGGTGTGAGTTTTATTACTTGATGTCATTCCTTGTGTGGAATTGTTGTTCACTCAAGGGATATCTCTTATACAAGAGGTGTAAGTCCTTGATTACAACCTCTTTCACACTTGGTAATGTACATCTATAATAAATTCACCCATCCCCATTGGGGTAAAAGTGATTCATCCTTCATCAAGAATCCCTTTCACCTAGAAATATGAGGAAGGATTGAACTCTTTCTCTCTTCATTGTTCTATTCTAGAAGATGTTATATTTGTTTAAGACAACTCCTCTTGGAGGTAGATGTATTTTGAGCAAAGATCTCTTCTCCTCCAAGGATCTCCTTTACACTTATAGCAAGATATCTCTTTTCAACTATCTTATCCCTTCTTGAAGAGTATTCACTCTCTTTCTTGGATTTATGACATTGTTGCATAATGGATATCTTCTTTGTGTCGAAGGTAGATATCCTTTTTCTACTTTCCTTAAGATATCAACATTAAACTATGTTGACATCTTAAGGGGGTGACACTCGCACTGCTCCTTTTGTATTATATTTCTCTCATGCATTGTATCCCTTATACAGTGGGTCATTCTCGAAACCAAAGGGCAGCCTCTTAGAGCGAGATGTCGTCACTTTTCCCTTATATAGTGGCTCATTCTCAGAACCAGAGGGCAGCCTCTTAGAGAGAGATGTCACCACTTTTCTTTCATACAGTGGGATATTATTGGAACTAGAGGGAAGCCTCTTAGAGTGAGATGTCACCACTTTTCTTTTATGCAGGGTGATTATTCTTGGAACTAAAGAATGGTCTCTTAGAGTGAGATGTCACGCCTTTCTTGACATTTGTCTTATACAGTTTGTAGCATACTCGGGCATAGACTCCTATCAGGTTATTCGAACCTCAGTTGCACACGCATGCACAAGGATGAGTGGTACTAACGGTGTTCTCACCTTCCTCCCTTAAATGGATTACCTAGACAGACTTTAGGGGATAGTTTTCCATGTCCTTTTTCTCCATGGATCACCTAATTCTAGGCAGAGATGTCCATGGTTTCCTCTTGTTCACCTTTCTTCTCATGGATCACCAAATTTTTTATTCATGTCCTCTCTCTCCTTCCTCTCATGAACCCATAGTTTTACTATTGCCAGTTCATGGATGATGTCAACTTTTCTCTTTTATGTGGTTATCGGTGTTTATGTGATGAAATTTATCTTTGTGTTTTAATTAGTTGTTTGAGACATTTGTATCTAGGTCTCTACGACTAGTTGATGTGTGGTCTTGTGTTTTGTTTTTGTCATGTGTCTTTCATTTTTTGTCTTGTTTTGTTTGTCTTGTCCTTTTTGTTTTGTGTTCTCTAACATAATGTTTGAGTTAGTTAAGATCCTGAGATTGGGGGCTTGGTTCCTCGAGATTAGTGACATCTTATGCTCCTTGTGATCTTGCTCTGTATCTCTCATCTTTATCTCTCTATTTCTTCTACTTTACCGACAGTATTGGTTAGGATTCCCAAAGATACTAAGAGGGGGGGGGGGTGAATCAGTATCTAACCGATTAGTGAAAATACTTGATTTAAAACATGTAAAGCTTATCAATATTGTATACTAGTAAACCAAGAATAATGCAGTAAACAAGAATAACAACAACCACATGAAAAGCACACCATAACATAGTAGTTTAACGAGGAAACTTGGTGTGGGAAAAACCTCAGTGGGCTTTGTGACCCACAATATTTGCTTATTGGCCAATAAGTGAATATTACTCTTACAATAGGGGCCTGCACATGCAGGAAGGCCAAGTTCCTAGAGCTCACTGCTCAATTACAAAATAAGAAGTCACACTGACTTACAAAATGGATTATACAAATCCAATGTCTTGTACTGCTTCAAATTAGCATCTATTATGCCAGATCCAATACCGGTTTTAGCTCTGCTTCATACATAACCCCTTAACCTATAATTCGCATATTAGGTCTGCCTTATTTCGCCTATCCCATTATTACCAAATTTTCTACAGTGATCTCATACATATATGAGTCATATTACAACTCGCCATGTTGGCTTACAATGATTTTACAATTAATTACAAAATACATTATAAACAAAATTCATGTCGGCCAGGGTGTCGGTATCCTTCCTTTGTCTGTCGGTGTTATGTGTGCTGGTGTAGAGTTTGTCGTTGCCGGTGCCGGTATATTGTCTTGTTGGAATCATATTATTGCAAGGTTGCCATCAATGAAAAAACCTTCAATCACCTACAATTTCTCATTGGAGTGTGCATTTGCCAACAGTATTAGCATGAGCCATACTCCTTCTAAAGTGGGGGCTAAATGTAGCATCATAAAATTGAAACCCTTGCAATTTTGATGGTATTTTAGGCCCTCACCTTTGCAACTACATTCCCCTACTCAATTGGGACCCCTCTTTGCATCACCTTCAGAACCTATCCAAGCCCCAAAATAGGGTAGGATAAGGGCGTGGCACCCCTGTCCTCCCTCTTACGGTGGCCCTAAGATGGGTTCATCTGACCCTTGGACCTAATTTCTCTTTAGGACTTAAAATTCTCCTATGTCCACCTTCAGTGAGATAAAAATTAAATCTCCTAGGTAAGTATATAATGAGATTCAGTCCTCTCATTTGCATAAGAAAAATTTATCATAAGTATAGGTGAAAATATAGATCATCAAGTGTTGAAGTGTTCAAGTCTTCAAACATCTCCTTGTTCATGTGTCTTCTTCATTCATCCATTGGAGCAACATTACAATATTCATTTGTAATCATGTGTGTGTGTGTTAAGGTTTTATCATGTTACATGCCATTTCATGCAACACTTGTGATTACATTCAAGAAGCAAAGCAATCATCATCAACAAATTCTAGATCTACAAGGTATACATTTCCATCATTTACATTTAAGCATTTGCAAGCACTTTCTTTCAAGGTTGATTCCTTAACCAGGGTTTGCCTCAAGCAAACCCCTATCCAAAAACTTTCTTCCCTTATTTTCTGTGTGTTAGTTGCAGCTACACAACTATAATTACACGTTTGGGCTTCACTTGCAGAGACAAAAAAACCCTTTTCATTTCACGGATTTTTCGGAGGACCGTGTGTACTTTCAACACGGTCCCGATGACTTTTCTCCAAATTTGCAAGGCAAATCTATATCAATCTAAATATCTCAGATCCAAAGTTACATTGCGATCCCAAACTAGTAGCTCCGCATTTTACCCATTTTATCTTCATTTTCAGCATAGTCAACAAGTCAACTCTTCTATTTACAAAAGAGGGTAAATTACATTCCAACTCTTGCAATCCACTTGGCATTCACATTCTTATTTCCCTTAGATTTGGATCTAGTGGATTCAACCCCTCTTATGAATGTAGAGTATCTCCCAATTGAAAATCATCCTAGTAATTTCCTTTCTCTCTCCTAGGTGGGGAATCACTACTTGTAAATCTCCTAACCGAGCTAGGATTTTAACATGGCACATTCCAAAAGAGTGTGAATCTTGTGGGTACTAATTCCCACCGTGGTTTTTCCCATTTGGGTATCCATGTGAAAAATATCAGTGTTCATATGGTTGTTGATTTTTTTATGTGTGATTTTGATATCATTTCATTGCATTCATATTGATGAACACATGAATGAGTAGTTTGGTAAATCTATTTTAAGTGATTGATTGAGTGGATACTGGTATTGGTTATGAAGTATTTTTGCAGATTGGTGAAAAGTTGTAGATTATTATTATTACTGGTTCACCCCCCCTTTTGTAATAACTGGATCCTCACAATAATAATTGGTATTAGAGCATTAGGTCCTCTTTGTGAATAAGCTTAACCGCTTGAGAAAAATATCTAAGGAAGATGAAGAAGAAAGTGGGTCCCAAATTCACTAAGGACACCTACAAAATATGGAGTGATAGAATAAAGATATATATCAAAGGTATGGGTGCTCAGTTTTGGCAGCATGTTATCACTAAGTATGTACCTCCTACTGGTCACCTGACTGCAGATCAGCTTAAGGAGCAACAAAAAAACATTCAATCACTGGAAGACATAGTAAGTTCACTTTCTGACATTAAATACATTAATGTGTGTAGTTTGGAAACAATTTTTGAAGTTTGGGAGAAATTAGAATTAATCTATGGTGGTGATAAGCATGTTCAAAAGGCTAAAGAAGAGAGTCTTAGAGGAAATCAAGAGGATTAAAGAAGTTGTCGGTGGAATCAAGAGTGTTTGTGGTACTATAGAAGAATACACTGTTGTGAGTAAGATTCTTAGAACCCTATTACCTACCTATGCCATTAGAGTATATGCTAGTTTAGTTACTAAGGATAAGGTTACTGTTGGTTCTTTGATTGGCAATCTCACTGCTTTTGAGTTAAATAGTTTTGATAACAGTGTACCTAAGACAAAATCTGCTTTTAAAGATTTTGTATCTAGTGTACTGGTGAGAAAAGGGAAAGATGTTTTTCATAGTCATGAATGTAGGTCATGTCATCATTGTGGTAGTAAAGATGGCATGGATGATGAAGGTAATATGATGGAATTTGAAGCCCTATTGGCTAAAAGACTTCCAAGAGGCACTTGTAAGTACAAAGGTAAGCTACCTCTGAAGAGTTTTTCCTATAACAAGATAGGACATATAGCTGCAAACTGTCCTAATAGTGATCAAAAGGAAACGTTTAGAAAATATAAGGGAAAAGGAAAGAAACAGTGCTATGTTCTTGTTGATGAAGGTGTCACTGATGAATAATTTGATGATGAAGACAATGAGGAGATTATTTGTGTTGCTATTAAAGAAGATTTGTTTGATAAGAATGCTTTAGTATCTAGCATTAAAAACAGTGGTGAATGGATTATTGATAGTGGTTGCTCACACCACATGACCGGTGATAAAAACAAGTTTATTTCTCTTGAAGAATTCGATGGCGGTGTAGCAATATTTGGAAAAAATTCACCTTGTATGGTTAAAGGTAAATTTTCTATCTCTTTGAACGGTACAAGTAATGTTGATGATATATATTGGGTTGAAGGTTTATGTTGGCATTCTACACTCTTATGAAAATAGTTGATATTGTCATTGATGGCAACCAACTGGCAATAAGTTTCTACATGCACCGACAGATATCATACACCGACTGACACCGGCACCGACAGGCACTTACACGGGTATTCAGATTACATCGACAACAAAGCATACTGGCACTCAGGGCGACATAGGATGAACTTTTATCTATTGTAATATAATTATCTTTTGTAATACAACTTGGTATATTGTAAAAGACTCATTTATGTATGAGATCTTATAGGCCATTTTAAGAAGTAGAAGAGGTAGTAGTATGGTGAAATAAATAGGAAATTATTATAGAAGGTGATATAGTGGATATCAAAGGTTTTGGTTAATGACTAAACTTAAACCATTACTGAACCTGTCATTAGAGATGTTATTTTGAGCAGTATATTGTATTGGATTTAATTATCCATTTTGTAGGCAGTGAGACTCTTCATTGAGCAATGAGCTCTAGGCTATTGGCCTCCCTGCATGTGCAGGCCCCTCATTGTAAGTAGTATTTATCATTGGCCAGTGAGTAAATATTGTGGGTCACAAATCCCACCAAGGTTTTTCCCACATTGGGTTTCCTCGTTAAAATATCTTGTGTTATGGTGTGTTTCTATGTTGTCTCTATTATTTCTGTTTACTGCATTAATTCTTGTTTACCGATACACCGTTTTTAGTGGGAAAGTTATAAATAAGTTTAAATATTCTTCAAACCAGTTAGACACTGATTCACCCCCCCTCTCGGTGTCTTTGGGACTATCATTGAATCTAACAATTGGTATCAGAGCCTGGTCCTCTATTTGCAAAAGCCTAACAGCTTGAGGAAGATTCTAAAACCGGTATAGATGGAGAACTTAAGAAAATAGTTGGAAGGAGCTCTTGAATATTTTGATGCAGAAAAATTGAAGAATATCAAACTTGAAGATGATCTGGGGACTGCTAAGGAGTTCATTAAAGGACTTCAGGAGAACCTGGTTATAGCACAAAATAAGAGAAAGGATCTTCATGACAAGATCCAGAATGATGATGATGAAAAGGAAACTCTTAGAGACATTGCAAATAAGTTGAGACAACAGAACAGTAATATGAAGAATGAAATGCAAGATATGACTATGAGGTTATGTAAGGACATTGAAAATAGGAAGAAGAATGAAGAAGACTTGCCTAGGAGACTTAATGATGCAAGAAATGAAAATTCAACACTTGGTCATGAAAATGAAATGCTAAAGATAGATCTGATTCACATGCAACATGATAAGGAGGAGCTTACAAGACAAGTTGGAATTATGGAAAATGAGTTGGTCACTACAAATGAACACAAAGACAAATTCAAGAAAAGTTTAGAAAGGCTTGATGACATGCTGAAAAGACAAAAACCTGATGGAGATACAATTGGACTTGGATTTGAACATGGAGAAAGTTCCAGTACTGCAAATAATCAAGATCAGAACAAATCGGTAAAACAACCTAAAGCTTATAAATTTAATAGGAAATGTTTTGATTGCAACAAATATGGTCATAGAGAAAATCAATGTAGATTTAGAAATAATTAGAGTACAAACTCACCCACCGGTCAATGTTCCAAATGCAACAAAGTTGGTCATAATTCAGAAAATTGCAGAATGAATGTGAAGTGCTATGTTTGTGGTAGATTTGGGCATTTATCTAATCAATGCAGATCACAAACTAGTCAAGCATATGGAAAGTCTATTCAGAGGAATAATGTAACTTGTTATGCATGTAACAAGATTGGACATATTGCAAAATTTTGTAGAAGCAAGACTATACTGGCAAACAATAAAGGATCTAGTTTGAAGGGCAAACAAAAGGTAGATGAAGTAAAGCAAGAATTTTCAAAACAATGGATTAAGAAGAGTGATCAGAAAGTTGATGAATCTATCTTTGCACCAGTAGAATAGAGTAACCCTCCACCAGTAGGAGATTCTTCATCCAATTGAGGAATAATCCTTATAGGGTATTGCAGCAAGTTCAAAATCATGCATTCTACCCTCGGTTGATGGTGAGAAGATACATTTTTTCTTTATCGATAGTTGTGTTAAGTTTTTACTTAACCGATGAGCATTTAATGTGTTTTTAAAGAACCTTTTTGGATATAAAGCATCGAGAAAATTCTCATTTTGACTTACCGAGCATTCAAACATTCAGAGAGCATGAAAATGAGCAAGGGCATCCTAAGGTGAAGCTGCGAAGTGATTTTCAAGCATTCAAAGAACTTTAGTTAAGAGGTATTTATCAAAATGGCACCTCATCTTATGTTTGGTAGTTTATTGCAAAACCTGCCATTGTTGAAAACGTCAAACGCCCTAGACCTGTGTTCAAGATTATCCTCAAGATTGCAAAGCAAGATGATTCTGTTGGAGCTTTTTTGAAAATTGCAAAGGGTGTAGCATTTGCTGAAGACCCTAGAATCTACATACATTGCAACATAGAAAACCTAGGGACTGAGGATTTGAAGAAAATATTTAATGAGGTTGTTACCGATGAACAAAGTGCAATTAAACCTGAACATAATATTGTGGAAGACTTAGGTTTTGTAGAAATACTGAACATTCCCGAATTTCCAAAGGATGTTGTACGACTTGTATTAAGCAGAGTCCATGGAGAGTTCATATGGTTAGAATTTGTTTGCAAGATAACCAAGGAAGCAATTAAGGTAGTCATTGGTTTACCTTTAACCGGTAGTAGGCCTGATAAAACCAATTAAATACCTAACAAGGGAGTTATGGAGTTAACCAGAGCCACATCTAATAGCAGGTCACTTAGAGTCAGTGATGTCAAGGATACAAATGTGAGATATATTAGTATGATACTTGGATACAAAGCAACACATGCCAATAAACTGAATTCAATTTCTAGCCTTTGTATTCATAGTGCATATGAGCTGGTGAAAAATAATGCTAAGATAGATGTTTGTGAATGGCTTAAGGATGAACTGATTAACAATTTGAAGAAGATTAAGGGAGATAAGAAAGGTACTTTCCATTTTGGGAACCTTCTAGTACGCTTGATGCTATACTTTACCAAAGAGATACCCGACATAGGTCACAAGGATTTTGGTTACGACATCCCAGTAGGAAAACAAATACAAGAAGTTTTCACCGGTATGGGCACTGAATGTGATAAGAACATTGCAGATTACTTCAAAACATTTCAAACTAAGATGAGAGCAAGAGAGGGATTACCGCAGAGAATAGTTGATAAATATGACAAGCAAATCAGTTTTGTCATTAAGCGAGATGAGACTTGGATGGAAGCAGTAAGCCCAAAAATTGTTTGGGTTACTAAGATGGTTTATGAGGTAGACCTACCTTTTCTGGAAACATATGCAAAAGCCCTACTTGATGCACTTAGGGAGCCATCCGAAGGAATATTTGGTAATGTAGAAACTATTGCAAGTAATGTATCTATGGAGAAAGAAAGGAAGAAAAGAGACAATTTTATCAGAGATGCCTCTAAGAAGGTTAGTGAAATTAAGTAAAATGTCATGAACATCAGTGGTATATTAGCTAGTGAATTTGAAGGATTGCAACCAGAAGCACATGTTTCACCGGTTGTAACATCTTTTGATACTGACAGTGGCAAGGCTGTTGAGTTTAAGAGAGTGAAAAGGAAAAGGAAAACCCCGCCGATACCTTCTCCTCCTCATAAGAAAACAAGGACACTAAGGAAAAAGAAATAGGCAGTTAGGGAACGGCAGAAGAAGCTTACACCAAAGAAGAAACAGACACCGGTTACCCCCACACTGGATGATCTATTGAATGAGATTACACAAGAAGATAATCTGGTAAATGTAAATAAATGGTATAATTCTTTTAAGGATTCTAACAAACAAACCATTGAAGAAAGTATTATCCTACATTTGGATATATACAAGAAGGTTTTGATAGAAGTAACTGATGATTTACCTAATGATTTATACTTAAGATTAGAAGCTAAAAGGCTATCTGTGATGGAACTGGATAAGAAGTTGAAAGTTGAAGCACTTTTGGCTGTACATCTGGTAAATTCTAGAGAAGAGATAGATGAGCTTATATCTGAAGCTAACCGATCAGTATTTGTTAGTGGACACTGGCAAGTAAGCCTGATGGTTGGAAGGGTTAAGGAAATTGCAGATGAGACTGCAGATAAATGGGACATATTTTTTTGTTGAGAAGGAAAACCAAGAAGAAAGATACAGACCGAAAGTGGAAAAGACATTCAAGGTTTATCAGAAAGACAAGGGAAAAGGTAAAATAGGTGGTGTACCCTCTATAAAAGTAACAAATAACATCCCTCCACCAGCTTAGGACATCCCTCCATTAACTTCAACATCACCGGTTCATACAACTAATCCACCGGATATGGCTACTGAAGGTATAACTCGTGATGATACTAACCCGGAGTCAGAGATACTCTTTACCATTAATGTGTATACATAGAATATAAACATTATGGTGGACAAAGAAACTAAAGAGGTTAAGGCAGATGATCTCACAGACAACAAGGTTTCTGAGATACTAACACAAACTATTGATTCTCATAACACTGAGATACTAGCTCAAGCAGAGCAACCAAAGACTGAGCAACCAACAGAGGACAAGAAAACTAACATAGGGCAACCAGAATCAGAGAAACTGGCAGTTGTATCGAATGAGAACCAATCTAAGGCAGAGGTTCATGTTGAGTTTGGGAAACCAAGAGTTACAGAGGTGCTTAATCAAACTGAGAAACCATTAAAAATAGAGGTATAGACATAGACAGATCCACCAGAAGAAAATGTAAGTAAAGTGGATGCATTTGATGGAAATAAAGAGGATGTAGTGAAGGTAATTGGTCAAACATCTATTGAAAAGAAACCCATAGCTGAATCTAGCACATCAATAGGAGAATTCAGACCTACTAACATCACAGAGGTTCTATTGGATTCTATTAAAAGGATAACTGATTGCAATGCCTTAGAATTTAAGGCAATTGATAACACCTTACCTATCCTGAATATGATTGCACCAAATTGTAAGATAGATCACATTAATGATTCTTTAGGTAAATTGGACACATTGTCCAAATTCATTGTTGATAATGTAATAACCATAGATAAGGTGAATGAGGATACCATTAAGGAGAGAGTTGACAAAGAGAAAAATACATTCTTTGAGAACACCATAAAGAAATGTACCGATCACTTGAACACACTTTTACCGGTACTTAATTCTACAATTTTGGAGTATAAGGAGTTATATAGAGAAGCATGTAAACCTCACTGTTTGACAGAGGACATTGATGAGTAGATTAAGAAGACACAAAAATAAATTGATGACATTGCGGATAATATAATAGGTTCATCTGGACTTATATCATTTTTTGAGTAGGAAATGGCAGTTTTTGAGGAAAAATTGGAGAAACTTGAGAAAGAGAAAGAAAGGATAAGGTCCAATACCTGGGAACATTTTTCAGATAGTAACCAACCGGTTACATACCTTGAGGTAGCATTTTTGTACTCTTTTTATTATTTATGACATCCTTTGTCATTCATGTCAAAGGGGAAGTAGTGAAGAGAAAAATGCATGTATAGAGAAGATCACTTGCTCAGGGGGAGCACATCTTTTTGGATCTCAATTTTGGGATAACAATTTAGGATTTTTTTCTCATGAGTGTTTCCATCAATGCCAAAGGGGGAGATTGTTGGCATTCTACACTCTGAGGAGAATAGTTGATATTGTCATTGATGGTAACCAACCGGCAATAGGTTTCTACATGCACCGACAGACACCGACACCGGTAGGCGCTTACACCAGTATTCAGATTACATTGACAACAAAGCATATCGGTACTGAGGCCGACATGGGATGAACTTTTATTTATTGTAATATAATTCTTTTGTAAGCTGACTTGGTATATTGTAAAAGACTCATATATGTATGAGATCTTATAGGTCATTATAATGAAGTAGAAGAGATAGTAGTATGGTGAAATAAATAGTAAATTTTTGTATAAGGTGATATAGTGGACAGCGAAGGTTTTGGTTAATGATTGAGATTAAACTGGTACTGAACCTGGCATTAGAGATGTTGTTTTGAGCAGTACATTGTATTGGATTTAATTATCCATTTTGTAGTCAGTGAGACTCTTCATTGAGTAGTGAGCTCTAGGTTCTTGGCCTCCCTACATGTGCAGGCCCCTCATTGTAAGTAGTATTTAATCATTGGGCAGTGAGTAAATATTGTGGGTCACAAATCCCATCGAGTTTTTTCCCACACTGGGTTTCCTCATTAAAATATCTTGTGTTATGGTGTGTTTCTATGTTGTCTCTATTATTTCTATTTACTGCATTAATTCTTGTTTACCGGTACACTATTTTTAGTGGGAAAGTTATAAATAAGTTTAAATATTCTTCAAACCAGTTAAACATTGATTCACCCCCCCTCTCAGTGTCTTTGGGACTATCATTGAATCTAACAGTTTAAAACACAACTTGTTGAGTGTTGGTTAGTTGAATGACAAAGGTTATCATCTTAAGTTTAAGAATAGAGTGTGTAGGATCTTAGGATGCAAAGGAGAATTAATTGTTCCTAGTAAACAAACTAGAGGTAACTTATTCCATTTGACTGCTAATATAAATAGTTGTTTGGTTGCTAAGATTGAAGATAGTTGGTTATGGCATAGAATCTTTTGTCATGTGAACTTTGATAATGTGGTTAAGGTCAGCAAATCTGGTATGGTGAGAGGTATGCCACAACTTGTTAAACTAGACAATGTGATGTGTAAAGAATGTCAATTGGGTAAGATGACTACATCTACTTTTAAGAGTAAGTCTTTTTCTTCTAAGCATATTCTAGATTTGGTGCACACTAACTTACGTGGTCCTATGAGGACTAAAAGTTTTTATGGTGATAATTATTTCATGTTGTTTACTGATTATTTTTCTAGAATGATGTGGGCTACTTTTCTAAAGGAAAAGTAAGAATCTTTCAGCAAGTTCAAGGCATTCAAGGCCTTAGTGGAAAAGGAAACCGATAAGAATCTTAAGTGTGTGAGATATAACCAGGGTGGAGAGTTTACATCAAATGAGTTTGTGAGATATTGTGATGAAAATGGAATAAATAGGCAATTATCTTCTCAAATGACTCCACAACAGAATGGAATTACAGAAAGGAGAAACAAAACTATTGTTGAAGTAGCTAGGACTATGCTGATATAGGGAGATGTACCTAAGATGTTTTGGAGAGAATCAATTAGCATTGTTGTTTACACATTGAATCAAGTACTAGTGAAGAAAGGTAATGACAAGACACCTTATGAGCTACGGTACGGTAAAACTCCTAATGTCAGTTATTTCAAAGTTTCTGGTAGCAGATGTTTTATAAAAAAGAGATGAATATACTGGTAAATTTGACCCTAAAAATGACGAGGGAACATTATTTGGATACTCTACTAAGAGTAAAGATTTCAAGTGTTATAAAAAAAGAACAAAAATTATTGTGGAGAGTGTGAATGTAAAAGTTGATGATGCCAACAAATCTAATCTAGCAGATGATGAACAAAAACTTATGTTTATTGAACTGGATGTGTAGAAAGATGTTGAGCAGAACAATGCAGTGGAAGAAACTCAACCGGTAGAAGATGAAGAAGATGAAGAACACGAAGAGGTTATTGCACTGGAATAGGTAATTCCTAGGTATGTAAGGTTAAATCACCTTGAAAACTAGATAATCGGTGATAAGAATGTTGGAGTACAAACTAGAAGAAAAATCAGAGAAAGATCTTGTCTGATTTCCATAGTTGAACCAAAGACAGTGAGAGAAGCTCTTAAGGATGAGGACTGGTTAAAGACAATGAATGAAATGCTTGATCAGACTGAGAAAAACAACACTTGGTCACTCATTCCTAGACCTAAAGATAAAAATGTGATTGGTACAAATTGGGTATTTTGAAACAAGTTGAATGAAGAAGGAGAAGTTGTTAGAAACAAGGAAATACTAGTTTGCAAAGGGTATGCAGAAGAAGAAGGTGAAGATTATGGAGAGACCTTTGCACCAATTTCTAGGCTTCAAGGTTTTAGAATTCTACTTGCATTTGCATCTTTTAAATATTTCAAAGTTTATCAACTGGATATTAAGTCAGCATTTCTAAATGGTATTCTTGAAGAAGAGGTGTATATTGAACAACTAGATGGGTTTGCATTGTCAGAAGCTAAAGATATGGTATACAAACTACACAAAACACTATATGGATTAAAGAAAGAACCAAGGGCATGGTTTGAAAGACTTCATGCACATCTGATAAAGATAGGATTTCAGAGAACTAGTGAGGACAACAATATTTATTTGAAGAATGAAGGAGACAAGATGTTGATTGTAGAAGTATTTGTCGATGACATCATCTTTAGAGGAAATGATGATATGTGTATGAATTTTGCAAATGAGATGAAGGAAGAATTTGAGATGTCTCTGATAGGTGAGATAAAAAATTTCATTGGTTTGTAGGTCCAACAACTGGAAGGTGGTATTTTTATCAGTTAGTCTAAGTATGTGAAAGAAGTGTTAAAGACTTTTGGAATGGAAGACTGTAAACCGGTTGGAATGCCTATGGTTATCGGTTGGAGATTGTTAAAACAAGATGATTCACCCTCAGTGAATGAGAGAGAATATAGATCTATGATTGGGAAACTTCATTATGTTGTTCATAGTAGACTGGATATTACCCATGCAGTTGGTTTAGTAGCAATGTTTCAGAAGAACCCTAAGGAGACACATATGATAGCAGTAAAGAGAATATTTAGATATCTTAAAGGGACAATCGATCATGGATTGTGGTATCCATACAGAGGGAATTTTTCTTTGCAGGTATTCACTAATGTTAATTCAGAAAGAAATGTAGATGACTGGAAAAGCAAAATTGGTGGAGTATTCTTTCTAGGTGGTAGAGTGGTAGCTTGGACCAGTAAGAAACAAAGTTGTATATCTCAATCTGTAGCAGAAGTAGAATATTTATCCACATCAATGAATTGTACACAAGCTATATGGATGAGACATGTCTTGGAAAGATTCAAGCAAGATATGACAGAACTGTTAATCATACATTGTGATAACACAAGTGCTATAAACATATCTAAGAACCCAGTACTGCATGCTAGGACTAAATATATTGAATTCAAGTATCACTTTCTGAGAGAAAGAGTACAGGAAAAGAAAGTGAGATTGGAGCATGTGTCAAGTAAGGAGCAGTTGGCAGATATATTCACCAAACCATTACCTAAGGCTACCTTTGAATATTTCATAGGTAAGTTAGGGGTTATACCCCTACCCCAGATCAACTAAGATGTTGGTGATGCATCAATCCAATGGAATTATTGAATATATTTCATTGTGGATTGATGAGAAGTGGGCTACTCCTCAGGGGAGTAGCTAAGATGAGGAACATAGAGATGAAAAAGGTAAAGTAGCAGAGATGAAGACAGAAGATGTCTTTGGACCTTTGACATTGTTGTAAAAGGGGGAGAAGAATACTGATAGGGGGAAGAAATGTAACAGTCATGGGGAGAAGTAATGCAAAGGAGGAGAAGAACAAGTGAAGCACATATCAGTACAACATGGCATGGTATGATGAGTTCATGATCCTGATATTTTTATTACATTGTTTTAGTGTTGCCATAAATGCCAAAGGGGGAGAATGTTGGCATGTTGGCATAACTAATGGAGATGTTGATGTACCGGTAAAGAATAATGTGTAAAGGATGTTGATAATATGATGATATATTGATGGACTATTGGTGATGATATAATTGTGATATGATGACTTTATGATCAATTATTTGTGTTGTCATTCATGGAAACTATGTTTGTTTATGTCATCTAAGTTATCTAAGTCTATCAGTTAAGTCTAACCGGTAATGAATTGGATTGGATAGCAAAACTATTAAGTAGTAGTCAAGCAGTTAACTGATAAGAAGGAATAGAGAAGGAGATGCTTGCAGTAAACATCCATGTTGAGTTAGGTGTTGTGGTTTGGAATGTGTCCTTATGATATTTTAATGAGTCTATGACCGAAACTGCATCATGTTTGGAGAATCGGAAGTCATGTTTGTAATTGATTGTTGTTTATTCAGTGTAGGGTTTAAGAATCAGTAACAAGATATTTGACCGGTGACATTTTATGGTTTGGCGGTGATTCTTTTCATGTTCTTAACTTAATGGTGACGTGGCAGAATCTATGTGAATGGATAATATGTTGTTTGAGCGTGATCAAGGAGCGAATTTCTTGGTAAACAATGAAGTGCTTAGAAAAATGAGATAAGGTTTGACATCTTATCAGATCGATGTGTGGTGATGTGTTATGATGATTCAATGGTTGTAATGATCTATATGATGAATTGTAATGATTTGTATTGATTTGATATGATCTATGATATAAATTTATTGTAAGTTAGGGTTTTGTAACTGACCTAATTGTAATGTTTATTTAGGTCTAGTTTGAGAAGGTTTGTGTGTGTTGGTGATCAGAGAAAGAGAATGTGCCGAACCAAATTGAGATGTTTGCATGAGTGAAGAAGATTGGAGTTGAAGTGGATTTGTAATAGTAAGCTATGAAGTGTTGATACCAAATCATTTTATTTGTTGTTTCCTAATAGTTACAACAATATTTAAATCCCTTAAGTGGGTAGGTCCTAACAGGCCTAATCTTGTAAATCCCTTCACCAGGTGGCTCATTAATTTGGGTTTAAATCATTTAGAAGGTTACTCCTAACATGGTATAGCTCCTAATAGGGCCGAGGTTAAAATTCCTTCACTAGGTGACTCCTAACAAGGTCTACTCTTAACTGGGCATTCTTGTAAAGCTCCTAACCGAGCTAGGCTCTTAACAGGGTGCATTTCAAAAGAGTGCAAATCTTGTGAGTACTAATTCCCACCATGGTTTTTCCCATTTGGGTTTCCACGTGAAAAATATCAGTGTTCATATGGTGGTTGATTTGTTTATGTGTGATTTTGATATCATTTAATTGCATTCATATTGATGAACACATGAATGAGTAGTTTGGTGAATCTATTTTAAGTGATTGATTGAGTGGATATTGGTACTAGTTATGAACTGTTTTGTGAAGTATTTTTGTAGATTGGTGAAAAGTTTTAGATTATCGTTACTGATTCACCCCCCTTCTCAATAATAATTGGATCCTCACAATTACATCACTAGGGTTCAATTTTCCACTTTACACTTCTTTAAGGGACAAATGGGCTTCTTTTGCATCAACTCATCAGAGCAATGTTCCATCTAAGACTTTTTGATATAAAGTGTCTACAATAATGGCATATCTAGAGGCTTGACTTATCAATATTTTATGTTGATTTCTTTAAAGATCAGGAGGATCATATTGGTCATGAAGATAAATGTATACATATTTATACCATGGTGAATCAAGACCAAATAATGTGCATAAACACTCAAATTATGCAATCTCATAGGTTGGTACCATTAATTGCTCCACTAGAAATTCTAATTGTGTCACACTGCTTTGCATGTCAAGGATAGAGCCAATGGTTGCCATGGCATCTACTACTTTGTTGTGGACTCGAGGAAATTGTTGGAAAACAATGTTATTAAAGTATTTTTTTAAATTCATCAACCATCCTCTTGTAAGACATCATATTGTCATCCTTAGTGATATAATCATCATTAACCTAGTTGGTTATAAGTTGTGAATCACCATTTACATGCAAATCTATGATTTTCCATTGTATTGCCATGTAGAGTCCTATAAGGAGAGCTTTGTATTCAGCTATGTTATTTGTGTAGCGAAAGTTGATTATGTATGATTTGGGGATGGAATCACCTTGAGGTGTGATAAAAAGTATACTAGCTTTGGCTCCATTATTAGTCAATGATCCATCAAAGTACAATTTTCATTTAGTAGAGGTTGTTAGTGTAAACACAAATTCATCAAGAAATTCACTCAACAAGGGATGATCATCCTAAATAGGAGCTTCCACTAACTAGTTTACTATGATTTGACCCTTAATGGGTTTACGATCTACATACTCAATCTCAAATTCATTAAGCATCATCACCCATTTAGCTAATCTACCAGTCAATTTGACTCTACTTAAAAGGTACTTAAGGGGATCAATATTAGCGATAAGTTACACATTGTGACTAAGCATATAGTGTCTAATCTTCTGGGATGCAAAGACTACTACAAAACATGCTCTTTCAATAGGAGTGCAATCTAATTCATACCCTACCAGTGTTCTGTTGATAATAGATTTCTCATTCTCTACCATGGTCATGAAGTTGTGCTAAGAGTTTTCCTAGGGATGAATTAGTTATAGAGATATACAATAACAATGGCTTTCCCAAATGTCGGTGGCAATAAAGCTAGTGGTGACAGTAGATAATCTTTTAATCCTTGAAAATATTCATGACAACATTCTCTCCACTTAAAGAAAACTCCCTTTATTAGAAGATTTTGAAAAGGGTGGCATTTGTCAGCCAATTGTACAATAAATCTCCTGATCAACTATAGTTTTCCTTGTAGGCTTTGCAACTATTTCAAATTGGATGGTGGGGGCATTTCCAAAATTGCTTTCACTTTAGCTGATTCAACCTCAATACCCCTATTTGACATGATGAATCATAAAATCTTACGCATTGTGACTTTGAACACACACTTTTTAAGACTTAATATGACCTTGTATTGTTCGATCCTATCAGAGATATTTGTAAGGACTTCCAAATGGCCTTCTCTGGTTTTAGACTTAGCTAATAGGTCATCCACGTAGTCTTCCATAATGTCATGGATCACGTCATAAAATAATATTGTCATGTCTCTTTGATATGTAGCTCCAACATTATTTAACCCAAATGGTACATTCCAATAGTATGTTCCCCATGGACAAATAAATGTAATTTTATGTTGATCTTCTGATGTAATTTTGATCTAGTTATAGCCAAAGAAACCATCCATCAAGAATAGTTTCTCATGGCCTTTAGTAAGATCTCTGATCATGTCTATATTCAAAAGATGGAAGTCATCTTTTGGGAATGCTTTGTTGAAATCTCTGAAGTATGTACACATCCCAATTCCTCTAGTGGGCTTTGTTATCGGTACCAAATTTTAAATCCACTCGACATAGTCTATTGGTCTGATAAAACCCACATCTAACAACTTTTGTAGCTCAACTTTGACTAACAGGGCTATTTGAGGATGCATTTTCCTAAGCTTCGTCTTGTAAGGTTTTGCCCCAAGAATTAGCAACAGATGATGTAAAACAAGTTTGAGATCTAATCCAAGAATGTTAGCATAGGGGTAGGCAAAGTTTATCTATCACTCCTTGAAAAATTGTATAAGTTTATCTTTCTCTGTTGGTTTCAAGGATTCTTCCAAATGCATTTTACATACTATTTCACCCTCACCAAAGTTAAATTATTCTTATTTCTCAACCAACAATGGTGATCTTTCTTGCTCGATAGGTAAACCATCTAATTTATCTTTATGTTTTCTTTCAATATTTTTTGAATTATTGTGACTAGAGGGGGTATTTTCTTCCCCAAAGTATGTTGTTCTTTCTAGATCAATTGTAAATTTGGCCTTATGATCACCATAGGGTAGCCCTTCATGTGCACAAAGGAACTTTACTATTTCTTTGTCATTCTAAAACCACTCTAGGTGTGGTCTTTCCTATTGCCCCCAATATACATGTCTGGAAATATGAGAGGTAGATTTCTACCTTCATTCGCATAAGAGATTGTGGTTATAGCACATATATGAGCATCAGTTTTATCTATCAATGAATTTGGATAAATATATTTATCTTCACAAGGAAAGTCCTCCTCTACATATGTCTATGTATCTAATGTTTCTTCTTCATTTTATTGTACAATAGGTGATGATGAAGGTGTTAAACAGTTCAAATAACCAGAAGACAACTGAGAGGGGGGGTGAATCAGTTGTCATAGATTACCAGAACATTTAGCAATTAAAACTTTAATATCAGAACATAAAATATTAATACCAGAATGCTTAAACAAAATACTGGAATAGTAGTTAAATCAATTAAGCGTAAACAATAATTACAAAATAAATACCATCCACATGACACCAAGATTTATACGTGGAAAAACTGGTAAAGGGAAAAACCACGGTGAGAATCCTACCCACGGTAAGATAATACTTCTGCAGTAAGTATGTGAATTACAATTAAGGGGCCTGCACTTGAAGGAAGGCCAATAGCCTAGAATGCACTACTCATCATAAAAGGAGTCTCATTGACTACATAGAAATCTAGACTACAATCCGGAGAAGTGTTTGAAAAGATAGCATCTCCTATGCCTGAGTAAAGTTATGGTTAAGCTCTATACTGGATGACTAAATCCTCTTACATAAACCCAATTCGATCTTCAATGATTGACCAAACCTCTTCTTGAATCATATTACATTATTTGCACATTGCATATCCATATCCCATTCCTTGACCTTATACCTATGGCCCTATCCCATGATGATCTACAATGAGATATTACATCATATTTATATACAAAACCTCAACCATAAACAATCAGGTTGACCACTAGACATTAAACCAATTATATAAGTACAAAACATGTCAGCCTTAGACCAAACAAATAATATCCAACACATAAGACATCTCAAAAAAACATTGAGAGGTCCAATGCACATGTTACATTAAGCTAGTCCATACACTAGATCAACCAGGACCCAATATAGGTCCAGACACTAAAGCAATGATCTGCATCCGCCAAGTCTCGAACATGATCACCAACAACATCCTGAATCTCCACCCAAAGCTGCACTGACACCACTCTGCTGATGAAACCCTCACCGGAACCACAAGCCAAGCTTCCAAGCACACAGGATAAGATCTGATCACTAGACCAAAACCAACTTACTGAATATGAACATGAGTATCATGAATAATCCAATTCCATAACCAAACCATATCAGATCATACTAGATCATACCGGATCCAAACCAACCAGAAACTACTCAATCCTACCCGAACCAGAAGGGTGTCGATAAAGCATCCAAACAGCTAGTGTTGGCATCACTGACAAAACATCAATACAAAACACAATCAATTCCACCAAATGGCCAACAATCTCCCCCTTTGACATTGATGGCAACATTAGATGTGAAAAACATCTAAGTACCAAGAAATGCCAAACAAGTCTCTCCCAATGGAAGACAACCAACAATCTCCCACTCAAAGATATAGTAACGAAGTTCTAAAACTAAGACCAAACTCCCCCTCTGAGTGATATACATACATCTCCCCCTAATGTATACAACTCCTTAATTTTTTCATTTTTCACATCAATATCTCTCCCCCTTTGACATCAATGTCGGAAATATGACAAAAATATCAAAGCAAAAAACATAAACCACTGAATCACAAAGTTGACTACTCCCCCTGAGCAGTAGCATCCCCACATTAGTGCCAAAATGAAAAATGTCTTTGATAATGTATACCGGACTGATGCCAAAAAGCATCAGTCAGTTCTTTGTCGGAGGGGCAAAACCCCCTAACTTGTCTCTCAGGTACTCATATGGTTCTTTAGGCAAAGGTTTAGTGAAAATATATGCACTTTTCTCTTTAGTGTTCACATAAACCAGTCTAACTTCATTTTCTTCCACCTTCTCCTTCAAAAATTTATACTTGATAGATATGTGCTTTGTCTTAGAGTGAAATACTATATTATTTGATATGTCAATAGCAACAAAGTTATCACAGTGAATAACTACCGGTCCAGTGCAACACACTTTGATATCCTTGAACATTTGCTTCATCCATAAAACCTGTGTACAATTAGTAGTAGCAACAACATACTCAGCTTCAGCAGTAGATAAATAAGTACATGATTGTTTCTTGTTGATTAATGAAACCAACTTTTTATCAAGAAAGAAAGCTCCACTGGAAGTACTTTTCTAGTCATCAACATCTCCAGCCCAATCAACATCTGTATATGCACATAAAGTAAAGTCGTCATCCTTAGGGTACCACAAACCATATTCTGATGTAACTTGCAAGTATCTAAAAATCCTTTTCACCGCACTCATGATTTTCTCTAGGATCACTCTAAAGTCTAGATGCAATACAAATAACATTCATTATGTCAGGTCTAGTTTGAGTCAAATAAAGCAGACCTCTAATCAAAGTTTTGTATCTTGTAGGATTTACTGGTGCAGAAAAATCTTTCCTTGTCAATTTCTCATTTATAATCATAGGGGTAATTACCGGTTTAGAATCTCCCACACCAAATTTATTCAACAATTCCCTAGCATACTTAGTTTGACAAATAAAAATACCTTTGTTAGTCTGAGTAATCTACAAACATAAGAAAAATTTCATTTCCCCAATCATAGACATTTCAAACTCTTTCTCCGACATATTTTTAGAAAATTCCATGCACAACTTATCTTCACCTCCAAAAATAATTTCATCAACAAATACTTCAATAATCAGTATATCATCAACAATGATCTTATAATATAAATTACTATCAGCATTACCCTTAGTAAAACCAAGCTTCAAAAGATATTTATCCAACCTTACATACCAAGCTCTAGGTGCTTGTTTCAATCCATATAAAGATTTCCTTAACCTGCAAACCATATTTGTATCATTTGATAGTGAAAAACTATCAGGTTGCTCAATATAAAATTCCTCATCAAGACCCCCATTAAAAAATGTACACTTAGCATCCATCTGATAAACCTTGTAGTTTTTATGGGCATCATAGGCAAGAAATAATCTTACATCTTCAATCCTACCTACAGGTGCAAAAGTCTTACTATAATCAATTCCTTCCTTCTGAGAATATCCTTTACAAACCAATCTAGCCTTATTCCTTACAACTTGACCATTCTCATTCAATTTATTCCTAGAACTCATTTAATTCCAATAACATTCTTATTTTTAGGTCGGGGAACCAAAGTCCATGTGTCATTTTTCTCATTCTGATCTAATTCTTCTTCCATAGCTTTCAACCAATATTCACCTTTACATGCCTCAATTATTGATACTAGTTCAACTTGTGAAATTAAATATACCTCATTAGTTTCTAGTCTTCTTCTTGTTATTAATCCATTGTTCTTATTCCCAATGATCTGCTCTTTTGAATGATTCAATCCCACATACCTAGGATTCCTCTGACTCTCTATTCCTCTTCCTGGATCTTTAGTTACTATAGAATTTTCTGATACTGTCAAAGTAACTAGTTCAACACTTTGTTTTGGTAAAGGTGCTACTGGTTCAGATATAATCATTTCCACCACCGATTCCTTCTCATAAAATCTGATTTGACCTATATTCAAATATCCACATTGACATTAACACTCTCCACAATTATCTGCAATCTCTTGTTATAACATCTATATGCCTTTATTTCATTAGAATAACCAAGAAATATGCCTTCATCACATTTAGGATCAAATTTTCCAATGATATCATCTCTCCTGATATAACATTTACTATCGAAGATTCTGAAATACTTAACTCTAGGTGTATTGTCAATCCATAATTCATAAGGTTTCTTACCAGTTTCTCCTTTGATATGTACTCTGTAGAATGTATAAACTGTGGTGCTTACTACTTCTCTCCAGTAGATATGAGGTAGACTAGATTCCATCATCATTGTTCTAGTAGCATCCAAGATAGTTCTTTTCTTCCTTTCCACAACTCCATTCCGTTGAGGTGTCCGGGGAGCAGACAATTATCTCCTTATACCATGCTTCTCACAAAAGTTATTTAACTCACCGGATGTGAATTCTCCAACATGATCTGACCTAAAACATTTAATCTTCAATCTTGTCTCAGTGTCCACTTTAGGCTTAAAGATTTTAAAATTTTCAAATAATTCAGATTTTTCCCTTAGAAAAGTAACCCACATCATTCTAGAATAATCATCAATGATTAGCATGAAATATCTATCACCTTGAAATTTTTTAACTCTAGCAGGGCCACACAAATCAATTTGAATAAGATCAAGAACATCCACAACACATAACACAGTTATTTGTATGTGGAAATCCTGTAAGGGGAAAAACCATGGTGGGAAACCTTACCCACAATCAGATGATACTACTGTAGATAGTATGTGTGTACAATATGGGGTCTACACATGTAGAAAGGCCAACTGCCTATAGCTCACTGCTCAATCACAAGATGGGAGTCACATTGACTACAATTGGATGGTTAAATTCAATGATAATGTACTGCTCAAAATAACATCTTCATATGTTGGATTCAGTACCGGTTAAGCTCTGATTATCTTCTCAAATCAATCCTTCAATCTTCAAATGATTTTTGCATGTATAGCTATGCTTATATTTTCATATACCTTATTCGCACTTCCTTACATTCCCATATCAATCTCACAAATGAGATCTTACATATATACCAAAACCTAAGACCAAATGTGTAGGTAGGCTTACAAAGAATATTACAATTAAATCAATTACAAATGAATCAATATGTAATGCATCATGTCAGCTCAATGCATTTACAATGATAATCAATAAACAAAACATCCCCATAACGTGTCGTGCTGATCTAGAATAGATAATGTTTGCCGGTCCATAACCTAGACCTATTTGCCGGTAATAGCAAATATGCAAACCTGATTAGACCAATAACCAAATCACCAAAACCAAGTGATCAAATAATGTCTTCAACATAACCAAGTATTCTTCAAGTCATTCTAGGTGTCGATGAACAATATAACCTATCGGTAAACCAGATACCGGTGACTGTGCATAAGTCACTGAACATGTCAGTGAACATAACCAAAGATCTCCAAGTGCTGATAACTATTGACAAGTGATAACAAGTGTTGACATCAATGACAAAACCAATGCAACACATCCAAAATACCAACAATCTCCCCCTTTGGTATTGATGGCAACACAAGATGGAAAAACCATCTAAGTGCCAAAGCAGAAATGCCAAAAACCAAAAACCAACAATCTCCCCCTTTGGTATTGATGGCAACACAAGATGGAAAAACCATCTAAGTGCCAAAGCAGAAATGCCAAAAACCAAAAACCAACAATCTCCCAAAGAGATTATTATCCAGAAATCAAAATACGGATACAGAGAGTAGAAATCTCTCACCCAATGAATAATCTCCCCAAAGGATAATGTGTTTTTCAATAGTATCTCTCCCCCTTTGACATCAAATGCCAAAGCAATACAAAACCAAATACAATAGTTCATAGAACTTATTACAAAATACCAACTACTCCCCCTGAGAAGTAGCTCTCCTCATCAAAGCCAGAAAAATATTTCTTTGTTAATTCTATCGGTCTAATGTCAATCTCCAACTATCTAAGTCTCTACCGGTGAGGGTATTATCCCAAGTTGTTCTCTGAGATATTCAAAATCTTCCTTAGGTAAAAGCTTAGTAAAAATATCTGCAATCTGCTCTTTAGTATTCACATAAACCAATTTTACTTCTTTTGCTTCAACATTCTCTTTCAAAAAATTTAATTTGATAGAAATATGTTTAGTTTTAGAGTGAAATACTGGATTCTTAGATATATCAATTCCTGCCATGTTATCACAGTAAATGATTATAGGTTCCTTGCATTTTACCTTAATGTTCTTCAACATTTGCTTAATCCATAGTACCTGTGTACAATTAGTTGTTGCTATAACATATTCTGATTTTGTTGTTGATAGTGATGTACAATTTTGTTTCTTGCTCAACCATGAAATTAAACTTTTTCCAAGAAAAAATGCTCCACCGGTGGTGCTTTTTTTGTCATCTACATCTCCTACTCAATTAGCATCTGTGTATGCACATAAATCAAAATTTTCATCTCTAGGATACCATAAACCAAGATTTGTAGTGCCTTGTAAATACCGAAAAATCCTTTTCACTGTTGATTCATGATTTTCTTTAGGATTACTCTGAAATATTGAAACAATGCATACTGCATTCATAATATCAGGTCTTGTTTGTGTCAGATACAGTAAACCTCCTATCATAGATTTGTATCTTGTTGGATTAACAGGTGTTGATTCATCCTTCAAAGATAGTTTATCAGTTGTAGTCATAGGTGTACTTACCGGTTTAGATTTTTCCATGCAAAATTTCTTAAGCAATTCCTTCAAGTACTTAGATTGATTTATGAATGTCCCTTTATTAGTCTGTGAAATCTGCAATCCTAAAAAGAATTTTATCTCTCCAATCATAGACATTTCAAATTCTTCCTGCATCTTATTAGAAAAGTCTTTACACAATCCATCTTCTCCTCCAAAAATGATATCATCAACAAAAACTTCAATAACCAAGATTTCATCATTAATCACTTTGTAATATAAGTTGTTGTCAACATTACCTTTAGTGTAACCAAGCTTCAAAAGATATTTGTCCAATCTAGCATACTAAGCTCTAGGAACTTGCTTCAATCCATATAAATCTTTCCTTAACCTGCAAACCATATCTTTGTTATCTGTCAAAGAAAATCCATCAGGTTGTTCAATGCAAACTTCTTCTTCTAGATCACCATTCATAAATGCACATTTAGCATCCATTTGATATACTTTATAGTTCTTGTGTGCTGCAAAATCCAATAATAGTCTGACTGCCTCAATTCTAGCTACCGGTGCAAAGGTTTCATTGTAATCAATTCCTTCTTTCTGTGAATATCCCTTACACACTAATCTTGCTTTGTTTCTGATTACCTTACCATCTTCATTAAGTTTATTTTTGAAAACCCATTTAGTTTCAATTACATTTTTGTCTTTAGGTCAGGGAACCAATGACTTTAGGTCGGGGAACCAATGATTTTAGGTCGAGGAACCAATGACCAAGTGTTATTCCTTTCAATTTGTTCCAATTCATCTTCCATAGCCTTAATCCAATGTTTATCTTCACATGCCTCATTAATAGATGTAGGTTCAATTTGAGAAATTAGACATACCTCTTCATTTGCCAGTCTTCCTCTAGTCATAACTCCTTGATATTTATTCCCAATTATCTGACTTTTAGAGTGATTCAATCTTACATACCTAGGTGTATTCACTTGTTGTCTTTCTTCAGTCACTGTCGAATTCTCAGATGATGCCGGTGTGACTGGATCAAAATTTTGTACCGGTGTACTCGATGTAGGTTCATTTGTGATTATCTCTATTTCCGGTTCAGAGTCCATGGACCTTGAATTACCTCTAAACTACTCATCAATCTTCACATTTGCACTTTCAACAATTTTCTGCAATCTCTTGTTAAAACATCTATATGCCTTGCTCTTAGATGAATAACCAATAAATATTCCTTCATCACTTCTAGGATCAAATTTCCCAATATAATCATCTCTCCTAATGTAGCATTTACTTCCAAATATTCTGAAATATTTAAGAGTAGGAGTATTACCAAACCAAATTTCATGAGGGCTCTTACCGATTTCACCTTTGATGTGAACTTTGTTGAATGTATAAATAGTTGTATTGACTGCTTCTCTCCAATACACATGAGGTAGGTTTGCTTCTAATATCATGCTTCTAGCTGCATCCAAAATAGTTTTGTTCTTCCTTTCCACAACTCCATTTTGCTGGGTTGTCCGAGGTGTTGATAACTATGTTCTGATTTCATTCACTTCATAGAATATATTAAATTCCTTAGATGTGAATTCACTTCCTTGATCTGATTTCAAACATTTGATTTTCTTACTGGTTTCATTTTCTACCATCACCTTGAATAATTTGAATTTCCAAAATGCTTCACATTTCTCCCTGAGAAAAGTAACCCAACACATTCTAGAATAGTCATCAATGATTAGCATAAAATATCTATCTCCTTATAAGCTTCTAGTTCTTGTTGGACCACATAAATCAGTATGAATTAAATCAAGAACATTGTTAGATTTCTCTAGAATACTTTTGAAAGTTGCTCTAACTTGTTTTACAAATTGACATTCCTTACATACTGGATTGTGAGGTTTAACAATCTTAGGTAAATCTCTTACTATCTTAGTTGTATTGATTTTCACAATGCAATCAAAATTTACATGACACGGTCTCTTATGCCATAACCAACTCTCCTCAATATGAGCAATCAAACATGCTTTCTCATTGTTATTCAAATGAAAGATATTACCTCTAGTCTGATTACCAGTTGTAATTTCCAAATCAGTTCTATTTAAGATTTTGCATTTACCATTCCTGAATTGTAACTGAAATCCTTTTTCAAATAATTGACCAACACTCAAAAGATTATACTTCAAACCTTCAACATAGTAGACATTATCAGTATTGTGCTTACCATCAAAAGATATAGTTCCTTTTCCTCTGATCAAATAAGCTTTGTCATCTCCAAATCTTACTAGAGCTCCATTGTAATCCTGAAAAGTTAAGAATTTGCTCTTATCGCCAGTCATATGATGTGAACATCTGGAATCAATGATCCATTCATCCTTTTCTTCAATTTTAGTTGTCAAGGCCTGCTCTACCAGTTGAATAGTAGTTGCTGGTTGATCTTCTGTTATAGCAACAAAAGCCCATCCATTGTCTATCGGTTCCTCACCAGAATCATCAGTAACTCCTTCATCAACATAATAACATGATTTGTCTCTATTCTTCTTAAATCTGTATCTTTGATATTCAGGGTTAGGCTTATATGTTCTTTTAGCTTCTTCTCTTAATCTTGCATGTCTATCAGGATACCTAGATGCCATATGACCAATTTTATTGCAGTTAAAACATTTAAATGGTGTTTTACCTTCATACTTACTTCCAACTGGACCTTTAGGCATTTTTATTACAAATAGTGTTTCAAGTTCCTCTAGTTCTTCATTCTCTCTTTTGATTTCTTCAAGTTCTTTAGCATAGAGTGTTTTCCAATCAGAATTATCAAATGATGAAGATGCCTTGAAAGCTAAATTTGTCTTAATTGTAGCAACAAGACCAAATTTCTCAAGTTCAAAAGATGAAAGTTTTCCAACCAAAGTATCTCTAGATACTGATGCATTAGGCATTGTTCTCAATTCATTAATAGCAGTTACTTTCATTCCGTATGCTGGTGGCAAAGCTCTTAAAACTTTAGAAACAATCTCATCTTCACTTAGGGATCCTCCACAACATTGTATACCCAAAACAATTTCATTAACTCTTTCCATAAAAGCAGAAATCCTTTCATCTTCTTCCATTTTCATATTTTCATACCTGACCCGAAAGCATTCCAGTTTTGCAATTTTGACTGTGGAATCACCTTCATTCAATTTTTTTAATTTATCCCAAATACCTTTAGCAGTAGATCTATCTGATAATCCCATAATTTGTTGATCTGACAATGTGCTCAAAAGTGCTTCTCATGCTTTGCAATCATTTTCCTCATCTTTAGCCAAGGTTGGTGGATTAGGTTGACCTTGAGTAGGAACAACATAGCCATTCTTTGTAACATCCCATATGTTCTTTCCAATGCAATTCAGATGTGTCTCCATCCTAATCTTCCATATACCATAATTAGTTCCATCAAGCTTCGGATTGTCCTTCCTGAAATAGTTAGTAGACATAGGATATCCTCAAGTTGTTAAACTTCTGCAAAAACAAGATTAAGCTCTGATACCAATTGTTAGGTCCTGGAGGCAACTGAGAGGGGGGGTGAATCAGCTGTCTATAAATTTTAACCCAAATATAACTTAACCAAACTTAATGCTTAATGTCGGTAAACCAAACTTAAATGACGATAGACAGTTTAACAGTTAATTACAGTACCAATAAAGTTTAACAGAAAGACAAATAACATCCACAACACATAACACAGTTATTTGTACGTGGAAACCCTGTAAGGGGAAAAACCACTGTGGGAAACCTTATCCACAATCAGATGATACTACTGCAGATATTATGTGTATACAATATGGGGTCTGTACATGCAAAAAGGCCAATTTCCTAGAGCTCAATGCTCAATCACAAGATGGGAGTCACACTGACTACAATCAGATGGTTAAATCCAATGATAATGTACTACTCAAAATAGAAACTTCATATGTTGGATTTAGTACCGGTTAAGCTCTGATTATCTTCTCAAATCCTTCCTTCAATCTTCAAATGATGTCTGCGTGTATAGCTTTGCTTATATTCACACTTCCTTACATTCCCATATCAATCTCACAAATGAGATCTTACATATATACTAAAACCTAAGACCAAATGTGTAGGTCAGTTTACAAAGAATATTACAATTAAATCAATTATAAATGAATCAATATGGGATGCATCATGTCAGCTCAATGCATTTACAATGATAATCAATAAATAAAACATCTCCATAATGTGTCGTGCTGATCTGGAATAGATAATGCTTGTCGGTCCATAACCTAGACCTATTTGCCAGTAATAGCAAATACGCAAACCCAATTAGACCAATAACCAAATTTCCAAAACCAAGTGATCAAATAATGTCTTTGACATAACCAAGTATCCTTCAAGTCATTTCAGGTGCCGGTGAACAATATAACCTGTCGGTAAACTAGATACTGATGACTGTGCATAATTCAGTGAACATGTCGGTGAACATAACCAAAGATCTCCGAGTGCTGATAAGTGTTGACAAGTGATAACAAGTGTTGACATCAATGACAAAACCAATGCAACATATCCAAAATACCAACACTAAAAGAGGTTCTAACCTGTTTACCCATTTGACATTCTTTACATACCAGATTATAGGGCTTCACAATCTTAGGTATATCTCTAACTGCCTTAATTGAACTAATCTTCACAATACAATCAAAATTTACATGACACAACCTCTTATGCCATATCCAACTCTCATCAATTTGTGTAATTAAACATGTCTTCTAACTAGAATTTAAATGCAATATATCACCTTTTGTCTGTGTACCGGTTACAATCTCCAAACCTGATCTGTTAATGATTTTACATATTCCATCCTTGAACTGTAATTGAAATCCCTTATCTACCAATTGTCCTACACTCAAAAGATTGTGCCTCAAACCTTCAACATAATAAACATTGTCAATATTGTTCTTACCATCAAATGATATAGTTCTTTTTCCTTTAATCATACATGCTTTGTCATTTACCAAATCTAACCAGTCTACCATCATATTCTTGCAAAGATAGAAAATTCCTTTTATCTCCAGTCATATGATGTGAACAACCACTACCAATTACCCATTCATCCTTGTTTTCAATTTTAGCAGCAAGTGCCTTCTCTTCAGGTACATTCTCCTCTACTACCAAAACATCTTCCTTGATAGCCAATAATACCCATTCCTTTCCATTGTCAGAACCACTAGAAGAATATTTTGTCGGTTCATCATCAGAATTAGTAATGCCTTCCTCATATTCTATGTAGCATGATTTGTATCTATTTTTCCTATACTTATACTTGTTCTGATATCCAAGGTTAGGCTTAAAAGATATTCTCTTTCTTCAAATCTTGAATTCCTTTTAGGACATCTAGATGCAAAATGACCAATATTATCACATGCAAAACATTTAAAAGGTGCTTTTCCTTCATACTTACTTCCTACTGGGCCTTTAGGTACTCTTCTAGAAAATAGTGCTTCAACTTGCTCAAACTTGTCATCTTCTCTCTTCATACCATCCACTTCCTTTGCATATAAATATTTCCAATCTTTCTTACTAACTACTAATGCAGATGCATGAAAAGCAGGTTCAGTATTCATAGCTCCCGAAGGTCCAAATTCTTCAAGCTCAAAAGAAGATAATTTCCCAACCAAGGTATCTTTGTTGACAGATGTATTAGCCATTTTTCTCAACTCATTAATAGGAGTAGCCTTCATCTTTTAAGCTGTTGGTAGGGCTCTTAGAACTTTAGAAACAATTTCATCTTCACTTAGAGTTCCACCACAACATTGAATTCCCATAACAATCTCATTTACCCTTTCCATGAATGTAGTAATCCTTTCATCTTCTTCCATCTTTAGGTTTTCATATCTCACCCGGTAACCATCAAGTTTAGCAATATTCATTGTAGGGTCACCTTGATTAAGAGTCTCTAACTTATCCCATATATCCTTTCTAGATGATTTGTCAATTAATCCCATTATTTGTTGATCAAAAAGTGTGCACAAGAGGGCTTCTCTTTCTCTGCAATCATTCTCATTCTCCTTATCCAAGTTTGCTAGAGGAAGATTGCTATATGTCTAATTATGAGGTGTAACACCATTCTATGTGATCTTCCAAATCTCCTTGTCAGGACATCTCAGATGAGTCTCCATTTGAATCTTCCATACTGTGTAATTTGTTCCATCAAGCCTAGTAATATCTCCCTGAAAGATAGCTCTAGATGAACTAGATGAACTTGAACTGTTAATCGACATAGGATCTTCCTTAGGCGGTTAAGCTTTCGGCAGAGAGGACCAAAGCTCTGATACCAATTGTTAGTCAGTTCAAATAACCGGAAGACAACTAAGAGGGGGGGGTGGTGAATCAGTTGTCATAGATTACCAGAACATTTAGAAATTAAAAATTTAATATTGGAACACAAAACATTAATACCAGAATGCTTAAACTAAATACCATAATAGTAGTTAAACCAATTAAGCATAAACAATAATCACAAAATAAATACCATCCACATGACACCAAGATTTATATTTGGAAAACTCGGTAAAGGGAAAAACCACACTGGGAAGCATACCCATAGTTAGATAATACTTCTACAGTAAGTATGTGAATTACAATTGAGGGGTTGGCACTTCTAGGAAGGCCAATAGCTTAGAGTGCACTTCTCATCACAAAAGGAGTCTCACTGACTACATAGAAATCCATACTACAATCTGGAGAAGTGTTTGAACTGCAAATATAGCATCTCTTATGTTTGAGTAGAGTTCTAGTTAAGCTCTATAACGGAGGACTAAATCCTCTTACATAAACCCAATTCGATCTCCAATGATTGACCAAATCCTCTTCCTAAATGTGTAGTGTCATAAAATTGTGAGCCTAGTAATTTTTTACTGCATTAGGGTCCTCACGCACATGAGTTCAAATCCTCTATCTTGATCAAAGATCGTAGATTGCTCAACCTTCAGAAATAGCTTCTTCCTTGGTCTCTGCATCACCCCATTAGCACTCTGCCCTAGAGAAAGGGGTAGGACATGGGCGTGGCACCACTATCTCCCTTGGATAGGGACGTGATGCTCATGTCCTCCCAAGAAAGGGGTGTGGTGCCCCTGTCTGATGGTATGATAAATCAATAAAGATCTAGACAACTATTGAGAGGTGGGGTGAATCAGTAGATAGAAAACTGATTAGACTTTCACCAAACTTAAAAACAACCTCTCTAGTCAAACTCAGAACTGACTGGTTTAAACACTGAACTGTCAAATGCAATATTACTGTCAAGTAAACCGGTTGAAATCCAAGCTAATGGATCCCCTGGTTAGAGGATTTAGATAACACTAAGATTGCTAGAGCTTACCCAGTTAGGGGATTTGACTATTGTAATTGTTAGAGAACAACAGGGGTTTTCTGATCTGTTGAATAGCACTACACTGCTTGATCAGATCCTTTTCATGCTCCTATCTGCCTTTACACATAATGCAGATACATCATCAGGTTCGACAACCACTCACTCTTACTCTCAACCAAAAATTGCCAACACTAAAACAAAATAGCTCATCGACCTTATAAAAAAAAACAATAGGTCAGTAACACATCACAAACCTAAGATCTCATATAGATTACAAAAAAATTGGTTCAAGTATGACTGTTGGATTACATAGCAATTACTGCACATCATTCAAGACAACCTCGACCGCTCCTTGATCACCACTACATCGAACTCTGTAACTCATCATGCGGTTTCCACTCCATGCAATGAACTTGCTCATTCGTAAGATAAAACCGTTATCTCTATGCACCAAAAATAATTTGAAACTCTTCTCATACAACATGAATACGTGGCATAATCATTATCGTTCACCATTTGATCATAAACCACTATAATTGATTCACCAAGCTCCATCGGTTAGGGTTTTGGAACATCAATAGGTAGGGTTATTGGTTGATCTCTCTATGTTATAAGTAATACCGATTTCCTTCACAATCTCACCTACCAATTGTAGTTCCCTTTATTATCTCTTCCACCGGTTGCAAAACAACATCATAACAACATCGTTACTGATTATAATTGACATCGATGATAACATAACATTTCATTAATGCAATCTTTAGGCAAATGCCAACAATCTCCCCCTTTGGCATTGATGGCAATACAAGTACAAATACCCTTGATTATGATGATGTGTATAAGAATCTTGGTTTACATTTTACCATGTATTCTCCTTCAACTGAGTCTTCATGTCTTCAACTGGTAACTGGCTATAGATCTTCTCAAAATCATACAATTCTTCAACTAGTCTTATAGTTCTTCTCCCCCTTTGACAATAATGCGAAAGTGAAAGTAAAACATGCAATGTCATACTTCACTATTATACATCATCAACCTACAACTTGATGCTCTCCCTGTGGAATAACTCCACTCTACACCAATCCTATTGTAAGATTCTTCAATTAGCTCCAGGACTGATGTATTCTACATCCTGCTCAATTGACCTCATGTAGGGGCACAACCTCTAGCTGACCTCTAAGATACTCAAAAGCAGTCTTAGGTAGAGGTTTAGTAAAGATATCTACAAGCTTCTCCTTGGTGGATACATGCTCTAATAACACATCTTTACTTTGCACTTTCTTAAGAAATGATATTTCAGCTCAATATGCTTGGTTCTAGCATGCAACACTGGGTTCTTTGAGATATTTATTGCACTAGTGTTGTCACATAAAAATTTTATTGGTTCTGTAATCTTCAGCTTGAATCCTTCCAAAATGTGTTTCATCTAGATTTTCTGGGTACAATTCATATATGTTGCAACATACGCAGCTTCAACAGTGGACTGTGATATATAGCTCTGCTTCTTGCTGCTCCATGATACAAGTCTTCCTCCAAGAAAGAATACACCATTGATTGCGATCTTCCTATCATCAATATTACCTGCCCAGTCTGCATCTATATAAACCTTCAAATCAAAGTAACCTGCATATGGATACCATAATCCATAGTCAATCGTACCATTCAAATATCTAAATATTCTTTTGGTTTCTATCAAGTGTGTATCCTTTGGATTATTCTGAAATCTGGCAACTAGACCAACTGCATGAGCTATATCCAGTCTGCTGTGAACAACATAATGTAGTTTTCCTATCATTGACCTGTACTCCTTTTCATCAACAAATGTGGCTTCATCCTCCTTAGATAGTTTACAACCTATAATCATTGGTGTCCCAACTGGTTTACAGTCACTCATTCCAAATTTCTTCAATACCTCTTTCACATATTTAGACTGTGTGATAAAAAATACCACTCTTCATCTACTGAATTTGCAAACCTATAATTTTTTTTATCTCCCCTACTATAGACATTTCAAATTCACTTTTCATCTCATTTGCAAAGTCATCACTCATGTCATCATTTCCTCCAAATATGATATCATCCACAAATACTTCACTAACTAGTATCTTATCTCCTTCATATTTGAGATATATATTGTTCTCTTCACTGGTTCTCTGAAAACCTATCTTCATCAGGTGTGATTGTAACCTTTCATACCATGCTCTCAGTGCTTGCTTCAAACCAGATAGTGCCTTGTGCAACTTACACACCATATCTTTTGCATCAGTCAAAGCATAACCATTTGGTTGCTCAATGTTTACTTCTTCTTCCAGTATTCCATTTAGCAATGTTGACTTCACATCCATCTGATATACTTTGAATCCCTTGTATGTCTCAAATGCAAGTAGTGTCCTAACACCTTCCAATCTAGCAACTAGTGCAAATGTCTCACTATAGTATTCTCCTTCTTCCTGTGCATAACCTTTGCATACCAATCGAGATTTGTTTCAAAATACTACTCCATCTTCATTCAGTTTATTCATGAATACTTATTTAGTACCTATCACATTTTTATTCACTAGTCTGGGTACTAGGGTCCATGTGTTGTTCTTCTCAATCTGGTCAAGCTCCTCCTCCATAGCTTTGATCCAGTGATCATCCCCAAATGCTTCCTTAGCAGTTCTAGGCTCAATAGTGGATATCATGCAAGAATTCTCTCTGATTCTTTTTCTGGTTAACACTCAAACATCTTTATCTCCAATAATCTGGTCAATATTATGATTGCGTCTCACATACCTCAGAATGACATGATCATTATCTTCAGATTCTTCTTATTCATTTTCATCATCTTCTAAATTTACCTATTTCGGTTGAACTGGTACAACAACATTCTCTTCACTAGCTTCTGGCTTCACTGGTTCTGGTTCCAGATTCAGACTACAAGGTTCTTCTTCCTTTTTCTTGTTGGAAACCAATAACATTGAGAGGGGGGGTGAATTAGTGTTATACCAGACCAGGAGATTTTAGCCTTAACAAAACATGCATACACCAACCGGCATACCGGTATAAACAGAATTGAAAGAAGTAATGCAACCAATAAGAAAAACACATAAATGAGAACCATAACACAGAGATTTATACATGGAAAACCTCAATGAGGAAAAACCACGGTGGGATTTGTGACCCACAATATCAATTCACTGGCTATATGAAGAGATATTACAATATATGATGGGCGTGCACTTGCAGGAAGGCTTATAGCCTAGAGCACACTTATCATCATAATAGGAGCTTCACTGACTACATAACAATCTAGACAACAATCTAGAGAAGTGTGAACCTCTTAGTATAATATCTCCTATGCCAGAATACAGTTCCAGTTTAAGCTCTGTCTGTTTCGGTTAAAACCCTAAACCTCGGTACCAAAATAAACCTTACAATGAATTCCTCACATACATAGTCTCTTTGATATATTTTGCATCAAATTGCATCCATATATCCATTCCACGTGTATCCCTATCCTCTTGTTGCAAAAATGATTTAATCAATCTCTCCTATATACCCTATACAAATTTATGCCTTATGTCAGCTTACAAGGATATATACAATATCATATTTACATGTCGGTCATAGCATAAATGAATAATCATTAAACCAAGTTGCTGATACCAAATCCAAGATGTGTCAAACTCCAATACCGATGACCTTTACCATACCATGTCGCCCTGCATTGTCGGTTACCAAAGAAATCTTCTATCCTACAAGTGTCGGTGTAGGTGCCGATACCGGTGTAGAGTTTGTAAAGTGCTCGTCGGTACACCATATCAAGCTGGAACCCAAAATCATGTTTCCATCAATGACAACATATCAAAACCTAACCAGTAGAGTGTCAATTGCCAACAATCTCCCCCTTTGGCATTGATGGCAACACTCATGTGAAAAACAAATGGTCATGGTTTCATCCTGCCTTGCTCCCCTTGAGTTGAATATGCAAAATGCTCCAATATTCCAAAAAAATTGTAAATCCCCCTAATGTATGCAACCCTTCATTCATTTTCACATGTGTACTACTCCCCCTTTGATATCAATGCCCAAAAATTATAAAAAGAATGTCAAAGAATGATAATTGTACACTGAATACCTTAAAAAATGTCTTATCAGAGCTTGACCAATTTCAAGATTTCTGGGTAAGCTTTCTCCAATAACTCCACATAAGTATCCCAGTTGGTTTTGAATATGCCATAGATATATACAAGTCCACTCAATAAATATGCAAGTGATTCTTTCTCATTAGCTTCTATCGGTGTGGGCTTACCAAGCATATCCATGCATTCCCTCTTATGTACACCAAGTGAATCCAATCTTGGAATCACCAAACCTCTGAGACTTATGGCTCTCTGAATGATCTTATCTCTTTCCTTTTCAAGAGCACAAATTTTATTCTCCAAGGTCAAAATTTGTCCATCAATAGATATTGTCAGTGAAATTAGTCCATCAAAAGAGTTAGCAATACTATAAATTTTATCATGTACCTCTTTTATCTTTTCCTCTACTTTTGTTGTAAGAATCTTTGTATTGCAACATACCCTGAATATGTTAGTACCTTGTTTCAAATAATTTTCTATCTGAATTAACTTCTCTTTAATCTTTTTCTTCTCTCTGTCAATGATCTGATCAAAAGCGCCTCTCTTAGCCAAAGTGAATTTTTCAAGTGCTAGCCGGTTAGAGATCTGTTGTAATAATTGAAAATCTTTAGAGATGTGTCCTGTTATTATCTTAATTTTGTCATAAGGGCTCACTTCTTTCTCAATCTTACATTTTGGGACCAATATGTGTAAAACAGTCATGGATTGATCTATAATCCCTTTGTCTGTGGTTCCCTCCATCAGTTTCTAAGCAACCATCATGATTAGTTCTATGGGACTCACCTCTGTGATGTTTTTCTTTTCCACTAGAGAAGTGTTAATTGTCAATAATGATGTGCCAACAACTGGTTCCCTACCGGATTCCCATGTTTTCTTTGGTGATTTAACTTTTATTACCTCCTCACCTGTACCAATGGCTTTGCCACTTGGTGCAGTCTATGCAACTGTCGGTTCCTCTATAGGAACAATATTCTCAACCTGAACATTAGTATCTGGAGGACAAGTATCCTCAATGTTAGTACTCTATACAATGTTCTCAACATTAACCGGTGTTTTAGTATGTGTTTGTACATTTGTGTTAACTGGTGGCTCAATTTACACTATCTTGATATTCTTCAAAATTGAGGGTGGAGTACCCATAATTCCTTTGCCTTTCCCTTCAACTAGTGTATCTACAATATCATTCTTTGTCTCTGGTGAAGTGAGGAATCCTCTATGCTCTCCCAAAAAAATTATCCAACCCTTTCGTGTTTCCTTTATTATCTCATTCATCCTTCCTAACATTAGGCTAGCTATTCTATGTTTGTTGTTAAAATCCTTTCTATCTGCAGCCTCAATTGTCTTCTCCATCTAATCTAGAGTTATAGCAACACATATAGCTAAAAGTTCTTGCATCTTAATGCGTTTATCTTCTTGTATTGCAGATAACCTTCTAGCATCTAACATGTTGTATAGCTCTACCAGTATTTGATTTTCTATTTCAATTAATGCTTTCCTATAGACATCTAAATTTAGAAGAATTGCTTCCTGTACCTCTCTCTGTTCATCATCTTCAAATGTATCATAATAAGACTTAACATTTTTCAGCATCCCGTGCTTAGTTATTTCATCTACAATTTCAGCACAAGTCTTAGGCAGAATAATTGTTACATTACCAGTCTCTAGTGCCAAATCAATGTCACTCTTCTTCCTCCTTCTGGTAGTACCAGATGTAGCTAATGGTATAGCCTTGGGTGCTTGCTTTTGTGTCGATAATTTGATGGTGACCTTCCTAACCGGTTGTTTCTTTTCTTCCACTGTAGGTTCTTCTGGTTTCTTCCTCACAACCCTTTTGAATGCTCATGGTGTGTCATCTTCAGGCTCAGAATCTATAGTCACAGGTTCAATGTGAACTACTAGATCCTTCCTCTTTCTACTTTTCTCCAGGACAACATTAATGAGTGCCTTAATATCCTTTGAAACTTCCTGTACAAACTTGCTTGCCTCTCCTTCTTGTTTTTTCCTCTTCTTTCGATTGAACTCAATTTCAACCTCAAGAGTCTTTTTTTGTGATGTTCCATAAGGTTTTTTTGCTTCATCTATATCTGCATCAAGTATAATTTTTGTATATGCATCAATAATTAATGCATCCACCTCATATCCCATTTCCTCTATCCAAATCTTCTAGGGCTTGACTGTCTCTATGAGAGTCACATCCTTCTTAACCATGAAACAAATGTTGGTAGAGTATTTCTCTACTATTTACTCAGGTATCCTTATTCTAGACCTCATAGATTTCTGAAAAAGCCTTGAAGTAACCCCATACCTTATCATCTCTAAGACTTCCCAATGCAGCAATTGATTGCTTAAGTTGTCTTCCTACCGGGATGTCAAAAGCCCATTGCTTCCTTCCAGAACTGGGGGTATCATTGAAAAAGTATAACATTAAGTAGACTAACAAATTTCCATACTGGAAGGTTCCCTTCTTCTTACCTTTAATCTTTCCTAAATTGATCAGTAACTCCTCAAGCATCCAGTCACAAAGATCTAACTTGATATTTTCTCTCATCATTCTATATCCGGCCAAAATACATGAACTTGAAACTGAATTCAGTCAATTAGACTGAGTTACCTTGTAGCCTATGATCATGCTTCAAAATTTGATATCGATGTCGGTGATGGTGCTCACCTTCACCGGTCTCTTATCTGATGTGGCATCGGTGATCTTCCTTACAAAGTCATTTGATACTTTCTTATCCAGATGTTGCCCTGTTGATGGCCAACCCGTAATTGCCCGGATGACTTGCATAGTGATTTTGTAGGGTGGGTCTAGCCATATGAATTTCCCATGTACTCTACTCAGTACATATCTGACTATCTCATCCTCAAACTCTGGAATATCCAGAATATCCGTGAACCCTAGATCTTTGATATGTTTATATGCCAGTTTGATTTTACCAGATTCTCCCATGAGGTCATTCATATACATCACCTTGATCTCCGAAGTTCCTAAGTCATCTATATGACAATGAATATAGGCCCTAACATCTTCCACATATACCACTCCCTCTAGGATGCGAGAAAATGCTCCAACCAAATCTTCCTTGGTAACCACATGTGGATACCATTTGAAAATTTTCCTGGGGTAGTCCTTAGCTTCTACTACAGTTGGATTTGCAACAAAAATAGGAGCAGAAGATGATCCTGATTTCATGATTTTGTTAGGATCTAAGAACACTGAGAGGGGGGTGGGTGAATCAATGTTCTATCGGTAAGATAAGATTTTATCCTTTTATACCATATACATATAAACTAGTAAACAAATAAATATATTACGTGAAGCAAATAAACCATCCACATGAATGAACACCATAACACATAGAATTTATATGTAGAAAACCTCAAAGAGGAAAAACCACGGTGGGATTTGTGACCCACAATATCAGTTCACTGGCCATATGAAAGGATATTACATAAAATGGGGGCCTGCACATGCAGGAAGGCACACTGCCTAGAGCACACTACTCATCACTAAAGAGTCTCACTGACTACAAGCTTCTGTTGAAGTAAAACAATGAAAATGGACTCACAAAATGCATCTGCTATGCCAAATAGAGTTCTGGTTCTAGCTTTGCTCTGTACCGGTTCATAAACCCTGAACACTACTACCGGTATCTCTTCTCCTCCAAGAATGCTTTCCAAACTATCTACAAATCATTGCATAATATAACATTCACATACAAATAATATACATATATATATACTTCGCATTGTACAGTTCTGCTATATTATCCTATATCATTTTCTTATGTTATATTCAAAATGACCTAGCAGACTGACCTATATACCCATTACAAACAATATGCCTTATGCCGGCTTACAATACATTATAAAAGATATTCAATGTCGGCCTCGATAATAATTACAAAATGATTTTTTAAATAAATCTTCCTTGATGTCGACTTCCTTGAAGTACTTGATGCTAGTGTCGGTGTCGATGTCTGTGTAATCCTGGATACTCCAATGCCAGTGTTTGTCGGTAAATGCCTCCTAATGCCAGTATATAACTTCCATCTGATCTTGTTGCTATCAATGAAAACAAAATGAATCCAATGAGTGTCAAATGCCAACAATCTCCCCCTTTGGAATTGATGGCAACACTCATGTGAAAAATGGATTCCTTGTCGGTTCAACTAAAATATGCTCCCCCTGAGCAATACACTCCTTCTGATATTTTGCTATCTTTCCCATCTGATATTTTTCACATATATACACTCCCCCTTTGGCATCAATGCCAAAGACTGGTGAAAGAATTGAAAGAATTTAGAACAAAAGAATGAATAAATATTGTTTGTTTTACTGGAGCTTGACTAACTTCAAAATTTCTGGGTAAGCCTTATCCAGCAACTATAGGTATGTATCCCAGCCAATTTTGAAAGTTTCAGATATGGATGCTAGTCCACTTAGTAAGTGTGCCAGTGTTTCCTTCTCTTTGACTTCTGTTGATGTGGGTTTAGTAATTAGGTCCATACACTCTCTTTTATGTACACCTAGTGAATCCAATCTGGGACTCACCAATCCTCTATGACTCCTTACTCTCTGAATGGTTTTATCTCTCTCCTTCTCAAAAGAAAAAATTTGGTTCTCTAAGGAAAAAATTTGTCCATCAACAGATGTTGTTAGTGAGGTTAATCCATCAAAATAATTAGCAATGTTAGCTACCTTATCATGTAATTCCTTTAATCTGCTATCTACATTTGTTGTAAGAAATTCTATGTTACAACAGACCCTATAGATATTTGTACATTGTTTCCAACAATTCTCAAAGCTTCAATTTTCTTTTTCTCTAATTCAATGATCTGGTCAAAGGCGACTTTCTTAGCCACAGTGAATCTTTCTAATGCCTATTGGTCTGATATCTGCTGCAATGATTGAAAATTGTTAGATATGTGCTTTGTTAGTGTTTTAAGCTTGCCAGAAGGGCTTGCTTCAATCTCAATCTGACAGTCAGGGATTAATTTATGCAATAGTGTAATGGATTGATCTATTGTTCCCTTAACTGTAGATCCCTCCTGTAATAGTTTCTAAGTACCCATCATCATTAACTCAGTTGGACTCATCTCAGTGACTGATTTCTTCTCAACTTGATAAGTGTTAATTGCCAAAACCTTTGCCGGGGAATCAATATGAACTGTTGGTGTAGATTCAATTCCCTTTACCTTATCTTCTTTAGCACTGGTGGCTTTGCCACTTGGTGCAGTGTCAATTACTGTCGGTGAAGTATTATCCACAATATTTACAGTATCCTGTACATTGCCTTGCTCAAAAATAGTTTGTGTCGGTATAGACTGTATACTTTCCTTTACTGCTGGTTGTGTCTGTATATCTATAGTTACTGCTAGCTTAGTCAAAATTGGAGTTGAACTTCCCAAAATACCTTTCTCTTTTGAATTATTTGGAATGGTGGAAGTTGTTGCCTTAACAAATTCTTCATGAGATATAATAAAATCTGGATTCTTCTAGAAGAATTTTGTCCAACCCTCACTGGTCTCATTTATCACCTCATTAACTCTACCCATCATTAGGCTTATTTGTTAGGGTTTACTACTGAAAACTGTCCTATTAGCAACATCAATACATCTCTTCATCTCATAATTACTAATAGTATAACATAAAGTCAAAAATTCTACCTCTTTGATCTCCCTATCTCTCTTGACTGCGTCAAGTCTTCTAGCATCTATTTTATTGTACAATGATAGAGGTATTTCCTTCAAAATTTCTACTAAGGCTTTCTTATAGATATCTATATGCAAAAAAATTGCCTCTTCTATCTCATTCTACTCACTTTCTTCTAAATCCTCATAATACTTAGATACATTTTTCAAAATTCTATCCTTTGTAATTTCATTAATTAATTCAACACAGGTCATTTTGGTCTTACCGGACTCAATATCATGACTCTTCTTCTTTTTGTTTGGGGTTGCTGAAGTAGATGTAACTAGTTTTCTCTTTTGTATAGGCTTCCTTGTCAGAGCTGGCAGTGCAATAGGTTTAGTTTCCTTTCTAACAAGTCTCCTTCTAGACTCCACCTTCTTCTGCTCTATCGGTGGCTGATCTACTTTCTTCCTTTGAACCCTTCTGAAAGTTAGAGGTTCATTGTCCTCAGGGACAAAATCAGAAGTGATGGTAGAAATGTAAGCTTCAAGCTTCTTTATTTCTGCAGTACTAGTTGTTAGATGCAATGACAGTCCCAAAGACACTAAGGGGGGGGGGGGTGAATCAGTGTCTAATCGGTTAATGGAATATTTAAACTTATTTATAACTTTGCAACCCAAATTAATGTACCGATAAACAAGTAATAATGCAACAAAGAGAAATAACAGAGATGGCATAAATGCACACCATAATACAAGATATTTTGGTGAGGAAACCCAGTAAGGGAAAAACTTCAATGGGATTTGTGACCCACAATATTTACTCACTAGCCAATATGATTAAATATTACTTACAATAGGGGTTTGCACATGCAAGAAGACCAACAACCTAGAGCTCACTGCTCAATGAAAGAGTCTCACTAACTACAAAATGGATAATTAAATCCAAGACAATGTACTGCTCAAAATAGTATCTGCAATGCTTGATTCGGTACTAGTTGAAGCTCAGACAGAAACCTTAACCAAAAACCTTGCCAGCGAATGATATTCACTCACATAACCTATCTTCACTTGTTACAAAATCATTTCTCTATTTTCTATGATCTATTACATAATCGCCTCTCTTCTAATCTGTATATTTTCTATGTCAAAATGACCTATAAGATCTCATACATATATGAGTCTTTACAATACATCATGTCGGCTTACAGATAATTAATTACATTACAATACAATTCATATACACAAAAATTTGTCTCATGTCGGCCTGAGTGCTGATATGCTTTATTGCCGGTGTAAACTAGATGTCGATGAATGAACTTGTTGTGCCTGCCGGTGCCGGTAGATGATGTCTGTGTTGTCAGTGAACCTGTAGAATCCTATTACCGGTTGGTTGCCATCAATGACAACATCAACCATTCTCATGTAAGTGTAGAATGCCAACAATCTCCCCCTTTGGCATTGATGGCAACACTCATGAGAAAAATCCAAAAACTATTGTCCAAAAATGAAGTCCAAAATTGATCCCCAAAAAAAGAGTGTGCTCCCCCTGAGCAAGTGATTTCTTCTATGCATTTTTCTCCATAATACTCCCTCTTTGGCATCAATGACAAAGGATGTCAAAAATAATCAAAGAGTACAAATTCTACCTTATAGCCTATAACCGGTTGTGTATAATTTGAAAGATATCTGCCAAAATTAGATTCAGGCTCTGCATGAATTTATTACTATGAGAAATAATGGTTTCAATCTGCTGGATCATGCCAGTCAGATAATGCATTTGTTGCTCTGGTGATCGGTCTCCTTGAATTGTTGCTTTAGATAGCTCAACCTACTGAGTTGTAAGTGTTAGATTCAATGACAGTCCCAAAGACATGGAGAGGGGGGGTGAATCAGTGTCTAACCAATTAGTATTATATTTGAACTTATTTATAACTTTGCAACCCAAATCAATGTACCGGTAAGCAAGAAATAATGTAGTAAATAGAAATAACAGAGACAACATAAATGCACACCATAACACAAAATATTTTGGGTTTGGTCATCCATACATCCTTTCCTCAAAAATCACTCCCCCACTCCCAAAAATCCAACTTTCTAGGTTTTGAAATCCTAGCATGCCAAGTCTCAAAACTTTTTCATTCAAACATAAGAAACTTACTTACCTCCCCGCATGAACCATGATACCACTAATGGTTTGAAATGGAATTATTCAACATATGAAGGCTCCCAAATACCTCTTTGTACTTGTGGGCCCCTCTAAGACATTAGTCTATACAAAAGCATATGGTTATTGATGTAAAGGCAATGGTTTCAAGTGTATGACCATGTGACGGTGATATAAAATAACACGTGAGGCTTTTACAATGGGGGGTGCAAAGAAAGAAGAGTAGTTATAAAACGAAGAAAATATTGCAAGAAGCCTTAAGATTACATTTTCTAGTTTTAAGTAGTAGTATTATAAGGTTGCATTGGTGTGGCTCTTTTCAAAATTTATGAAGGAATCATTAAATCTTTGAAGAATGATCATAACTAGTAGATATGGTATTGTTTGAGTGTCTCCAAGAGTTCTTTATGTATTATCTTGACAGGTTCTTGATTAGTAGGTCAACTAAAAAGCCATAAAAAAATTTCAAAGCTTTTGTAATCAATCTTCTCAAGATTATTAAAGAATTGTACATGTTTATTATTTAATTATTAAGTAGACACATACATTTTTGCAACTTCTGGTTTTTATTCATTTGCATGTATAGAACCTAGTTTAAGTGTATCTACATAAAAACAGTCTTGGTTTAAGTGTATCTACATAAAAATAGTCTTTGGATATATCTTGGTTAAGGCATACTATTTGATTTTAGTTGTTACATATTTTGCATAAAATCTAGACTTTGTGTCAAACTAGATACAAAAATTGACCTACGATTTATTTCCCACTCAAACACATTTTGAACAAATTAAAATTTATACACATTTCTATTTGTGTTGTCTTTTGCAATCAAGCTTCTACTAGAAGGAACTATAGACTTATCCCCGTGCATCCAAGTATTCTTTATATCGACATTTGGGAGAAACCCTGAACAATCTACACAATTTCGACTAGAGATTTCTGAGGGTACACACAAGCACAAGGCAACATTGCCCAAGAAGTATAATGATTACATACTCTCCGAAGAGATCAAGGTCAGATCCATAGTAAAGTTATCATAGTACAACTGTCCCAAGTCAAGTAAGACACAGTAAGGAGCTAATTATGATAGTGTTTTTTGGATTTTCTTTAAAAACAATGATGCTTATACAATTAGAAAATGTAATGTTGATAGTTTGTTTCATTAAACATCTGTAGGTGGATTATAATTATACACTTGGAGATTGTATCTACGACACATGAAATGATTGCAGAACAAGTCCCCCTTGATGCAAACCAGTACTAGCAGGAGGAACAAACAACACCACTTACCCCTAATTGGAAGTTGGAGTAAAAAACCTCCAAAATTTAGGCACACTCTCTCAGACAAAGTTACTATTTGGAGTAAAGTGACCTCAAAGTTCAAGTGGGCTATCGAGCATAATTATGCCTATAAAGAACTTGAATCCATTCCAAACAAGGTGGACCATCAAAGGTCATGTGACTATAAAGAAAGATATTCACCAATACAATAAGAAAATAGGAAGTGGCCGAGTGTTTAGCTTTGACATCATAGACAGTGAAGGGACTGAGACATGTGTATCATGTTTTAATAATATGGCAGACACACATTATGGTAATATAGACATTGGAGCTACGTATAATATTTCGGGTGGGGTTGTGAAAACAACTAATAAAATTTATAACAAACTTAATAGTGGGATAGAAATAACTCTTGTGCTTGAATCGATAGTAACCCCCTGCAAAGATGAGCCTTCCATCCCAAAAAAACTATTTCTCATTCATGCCTATTAATGAAAAACTTGAGTAAAGTAATAATTCAATCATAGATATTGGTGTCATTATCTGTATAGAACTAAGCTCTACAATCAAAAGAAGAAATGAAATAGAGGTTATGAGGTGTACCATAAAGCTACTGGATATGTCTCGAACAACAATAGAAGTTACAATATGGGGACCACCATCTGAGAAAGAAGGTGTCCAACTACAACAAAAATACTACCTTCAAGAGACCACAATCCTAGCAATCAAGAGTGGACGTGTTTGTGAATATAATGGAAAATTATTGAGCACAACAAGCAATACACACCTAATTCTAAACCCAATGATAGTAGAAGCTGAGAAATTGAGAACCTTGTTTGACCAAAATGTAAGTGACATGCATGAAACTTTGGTTAAGTATGTTGGCTTACCTCCACCAATTACATGGATGACAATCAACAACATCCAACAAGAATCAGAGCATATAGTTCAACCTCATCATTACATACTAAAGGAAACAACCGTACACATTAAAATAGAATCATTCTTCTATCTAGCATGCTCCAATCAGATAAATGGAATAGAGTGCAAGAAATGATTAATTCAAAATGCAAAGTTAAATTGGTATTGTTATAAATGTGACACGACACTCGCAAAATGTGCTTACAGATATATAGTTCAGATAAAATTTGAAGACTATACAGATACATTGTGGGCTATAGCATTTGATGAAGGAGTAACACAACTACTGGGCATGTCTGTTGAAACCTTGTATAAGCTACAGTTTGACCTAGATGCAGACAATGGTACTAAGGAAGTAATAAAGTTTGTGCTAAACAAACAATACCTCTTCATATTGACGTGCAAAAAGGAAAAATATAATGAAGAGGAATGATTGAAAGTAACAACTACTAAGGTAGAACAAGTATATTTTGTTGCAGAAAGTAATACCTTACTTGAATAGATTAAAGCAATGAATGATGAAATGGGAGCCGAGGAATGAATTGATACTTAGGTCATGTTTGTTAAATATAACTATATAATAGATAACGAGATCCTCTTCTTGTAAATATTATAAAGACAAGTTTGTACAATGATTGTCAATTTTTCATGGAAAACAAAACAAGATGTATCCGTATACAATATGAATATTGAAGAATTCTAATGTAAAAAGCTTGTGTGCACCACCTTGTAAAAAATGACATATATACAAATGTAAATATATATTTGTTAAATGTTGTAGGTGTTACTCAATAGCATGGCTCATCCCAAATATTTAAATTCATTTCTTGCTCATTAGACTCATATAAATAGATATATGATACAATTAGCACTTTCAGTACATATTAATGTAAATATATATTTGTTAATGTTGTATGTGTTATTCATAACATACCTTCTCGCAAATATATGGTTCTATATTTTGCTCATTAAACTTGTATGAATAGATATATGGTACGCTTAACACTTTCAATTATTTTACTTTACGTGTATTGTATTAATACCATTGCTTTTCATTCATGATTTTCGATTGCCTAACTGTCAACTATCTAACCCCAAAATGTGTATATCAATAACAAACATTGAATTTGTTTATAGATGGTCAACTGTAATAGTGAAAAGAGGCAACTTAGCTCGAGGCAAATAGAAATAAGAAGAGAGAAAAGTCAGAAGATAAGCCAAGATTATTGTGCACAACACAAAGAACAAATAGCGGCACATAGGAGCCTTAGAAGAGAAGAGAAAACTACCCAATACCAACAACAAATACTAAACATGCCTACATTCATAAATAATACGATGTTTACAATGGCATTGAAGAGATTTCGTCAAAGAATAGACACAATAGCTAGCCTAAGAAAATGTCATGTGTGTAAGGAGTCCTACCTAGGCATGCTCCTTTGTTCGTCAAACCTTGCTACCACTTGTCGAAGGTGCTTTAATGAAAAAGGCCTGCATCGCTTCTCTATAGCCAATAACATGGATCCTGGAGAGCAGCCAATAGTCCTAAAAAAGCTAACTCGAATAGAAGAAATGCTTATTGCTAGAGTAAATCCTATCTTACAAGTGAATCATACAATTGGAGGTCAATACAAGTATAGTGGACATACGGCCAGCTTCCCATAGGACATAAAAATTATAGCAAAGGAGCTTCCACGAAGAGTTCTAACTTAGATGTTCTTATAATACATCAATTAAATACTCAAGGTCAATGTTATGAATGCTACATGAGGAGGTCACATTTAGAGATGCATTGGAATAAAAAGTTAGAAACGATCCGTATTATAAAGATGTTATAATCAATGATCATCACTTGTTAGAACTCGTTAAAAGAAGAACAAATATTTATAGCATATTACATACCATTGAAACTAATGATGAATTTATGGAGCTAAATATTGGTGATGAGAATGACGAAGAACAATCCAAAAATGAAATAACACACATCATCCTTTGTGGCTAAATTACCAAATAGACATCGTGAACTTGAAATCATAAAGAAGGCATTGCAGCTTGAAGATAGTGTAAGTGAAAGTATTACTTGGCCTACAATTGACATGTCTCCAGTTAATGAATATAATACTGAGGGCTTACTTGGCATAGCATTCCCTACACTTTTTCCAAATGGAACTTCTCTACAATCCCAACCACGATTAAAAGAGGTAAAAATGCACAAGTATGTGTTACACCTAATAAGGTTTCATGACCAAAGGTTTGGAAGGCATCCAAGGTTTCGATATTTTGTATTCAATCTTATGATGTGTCACCGCACTTAGGGACTTGCGACAATATTCATTAATCATAAATATAGTAATAAATTACTAAATCATATTTCTTTATAAAACACAATTTATTTATTTTTAATAAAAATTTGAGCTTTATTAACAAATATATTATGTACAATAAATTTTTTGATAGTTTTTAACAAAAATAACATATTGAAAATTCCTCTAAATATTATAACATTAATTTAGGTTTTTTAACCTACGGACATAATCTTTATATCTTTGAACGTTATATATTAAAGAAAATATTTATGATCTCCTAGAATGGAAGTGATTAAGTTTGCATATTTTAACAAATTATACATATATGCATTAAAAAGTATATTTCCTTAATATAAATTATCCTTAAAATTATTGTGAACTTATAAGAAACTAGAACTATAATGATGAAAAGCTAATTTTTTCATATTTTTAAAATTAATCTTTTTTATATTAAAGATCGTAGATATAAAAAGGACTTCAATTCAAGTAAATCTATAATATCTTTCCTACCAAACCACTGTGAGACCATACATGGTCTAATATAGTAGACTGCTACTATTACAACATAGGCTCTAATAGATATGCATGTAGTTAGTTGTGTGAGTAATCAGGTCAAATACAACAAAAAGGATCTAATCTAAACTTGGTATTGAGCATCATTGGTATATACATCAGCAACATAACTAGATTAGAGATTGATATTTACATCATGGAGATAGCATGAAGCAAAGCGAGGTTCATGAAACTAGGACTAGTTCAATGTGAGAGAGTGAAGAAATTTTGGTCGATTTCATGGTTTTTTTTCTATAATTTTTAACCCTTCAATTGTGGGTAATTAAGCCATAGGAACTAGCAAAGGAGTTGGATTGCGCTTTATCTATTGGTTTACGAGTGTCTGGTGAGTTTACTACAATATATTGGTCATTCTCATGGCCATCATAATTTTTTTAAATGCTAGTCAATAATTTGTGCTACCATGTTATCAACTATAGCTTGTTTATCTATTAAACTGATGTCCTACCAATTGGACTATCATAACAAAAAGTAATAGTGAACTTCAAAAGTAAACAAAAACTCTTAGAAGTAGCGATGTACCTTGAGTCACACACATCATTTTTAAAATTACTTTAGATGGCCCTGCCCTCAGTTTAATGTGAAACACATGGTCATCATAAGATTCTTTCTACACTGCTTATAAATTGTATCCTACCATTTGTATTTAGTTGTGGGCAAAGCAGTCATCCGTGTACACTTTCACAACTATATTATATTAGATTATTTAGTCATTTTTCATTCTGTATGTATTCATTTCTTATATCCCTCAATAGACTGAGTTAGTTGGGATTATCAGTATCCTCAAAAAAATGTTTACTTTGCCTCTGCCAATTCTAAGTCTAGATGACTTAGAAGCTAGATTGGAGGTCCAAAAATTTGACAATAGATAGTACAAATATTTAATGTTTATCCTCTCTTTTATGTTTAATTTGCCTTGTAACTCATTTTGGCATAGTATATTAATCGCCAAGTATCAAAGAGCGAGGTTGTTTCATCTTCACTTTTATTTAAAATTACTCTTTTAGTAGATCAAGAGTAGTCGATCCATTTAATTTTATGTTATATTTTAATAAGGATTTTTTTTAAAGTTAATTAAATTTTAGTTAATGTATATTATATATTGCATAAAAGTAGATATTATTTTTCAAAGAATTTAAATTAATTGAAATATTGAAAATTAGAAGAATTGATAAAGTTTAAAAATAGCTATGGAGAGTTATCATATCACATAATAGATACATGATTAGAAATAGATACCTTTTGGACAAAGTTGTACAACTTTCTTAAAATCTTGAATAAAAGTCTAAAAAAACTTATTATTATTTTTAAACTATTCTTTGACAAATGCAAGATGTTGACAAATCTTCTAAAAAATAACATAAAATTATTTGATTTTATCTATTGATATATTTATTTATTTATTTATTTTCAATAATAGTTGTTTCTCTAAATAAAAGTTCAAATAATATATTTATAATGTATTAGAATAGTGGGCAATAATAACAATCAAACATGTATGTTTTAGAAAATCATATATTACATTTTTTTAAATATATATATATATATATATATATATATATATATATATATATATATATATATATATATATATATATATATATATATCGGTAGTTGGCCGAAGCCTAAATAGCTTTTGACTGGAGCTATGAACTAGTGGGAACACAGTAGGGGGCTCCATCCCCATTACATATCTTTGAATTATTATTATTATTATGTTTGATTAGATTGACCCCAAGACCTTCCCCATCCTATGGAAGGTCAAGAGTAACAACTTAGAATTCCACTTCAGATGTCCCTATTGGGAATTGAACTTGGGTCTCCACAGTGAGAACCCAGTGTTTTAACCAGTTAAGCTCAACCCCTTGGACAAAATTTATATTTTTTATTAATATTATACTTTCAAGCAATTAAAATTGTGATAATTAAAAAGAAACCAATATTTATTTTAATTTAAATTAATTTGTGAAATATTGAAAATATTTAATTTTATAATTAATATATATAATTTATCTAATTTAATATAGATTTTTTTTGGTTAATTAATATTATTAAATAAAACTTTAAAACAGCTAGTAGGATATGCTCCATCATAAACAAAAACAAGCCCTCAGCAAATTAATCTGAATATATATGAATTGAGAAGATTTCCTTCATATAAGAGCAAAATAAGATATATGTATCACATCTGTGTCAAACTATATCATATATGTATATATAAAACTATATCATATATGTATATATATATATAAAGATACAAAACTATATCATATATGTATATATATATAAAGATACAAAACTCTATAAAAATTAGATATACACATTAATACACATACATTTTCTATATATATATAAAGCCACATAACTCTGTAAAAATAACATATACACATTAATACACATACATTTTCTCATATCAGTTTTTAGTGATTAATATTATTTGTAGGATAGGAATCAGAAATATCCCAAATAATATTGTTTGCAGGGAATCAGGAATATCCCAAATAGGATATACAGACATATACACATTCCAGCTACTAACTTGAGACATTCATCATACAACTTTTATATCTTAGAAAATACAACAAAAGCTTCATTTAATCTTACGTGTTTTGTAGATCCCATTAATAAGGGTGGTGTATGTAACAATATCAGCAAGGCATTCAGTTATATGGATGAATGAAAAAAGTCCCAAGCCTTGTTTGTGTTTGCCGATTTATAGAGAAAATTAATGGATTGAGTGAAGTGCACAAAATTAAATCATTTACTACATATCTAGCTCTACAATATAATTTCACAATTGACGGATGTCCGTATCCTTTGTCAAGGTCAGAATTGGAAACTACAGTCTCACCTGGATGTAGTCATGAAATTTCTTCATTGCTTCAAAACTTTCTTAATCAACCGTGTTTACAGCAAAAATAATATGGAGTTCAATGAACTGGAAAATGAAAGAGCAAATGGAATCTTTAATACGTAAACTCTAGATTTTTTGCCTTTAGAGGGCCTATTCTGGCGATCTAGGATCGCCTGCATTGACCATAATAAACTCCTCATAGAAGAATCAAAATGGATCTCTACCAAGAGAAAAAATCAATCAAAGGTATTGATCAAATCTAGGTAATTCCCCCACTCAGGCTCATAGAACCGATGAAGGCATAAATATTTGTTTTCTAGCAGGTGAGTATTGCTAGAATTTTCTTTCTTTCATCTATAAATTTGTCAGACTCTTCTATGTTTATTCCAGCACAAGCATGATTTAGATAGATCCTTACCAACATATAGAATGCACAACCAGAACAGGATGATTGGCAATTGTTGATGAAACGCACAAGAAAGGAGCTTACACCCATTCAGAATGAATAGTTTAACAAATCAATACACCCATTTCCTATAAACGATATGGTAAGGAGCCATAACAAAAAAAATGTTACAAAAATTGAATCGTCCAGTTGCAATTAGCGAAGCAACAAACATTCGAAGTCGACCAAATGCTGAATCTGAGGATGAATAGCTCAAAAAATAAGTTCTACTATGTAAAGGTCAACAAATAATGCTAACAAAAAATATATGGACCAAAGCAGGCCTCGTAAATGGATCTCTAGGTGAAGTACTCAACATTGTGTATCAATATGGGTCCAAGCCACCACATATTCCAACATATGAAATAACAAGAATTGATAACTACATTGGGCCACCATGGAATCAGATAGATCCAAAAGTTATACCAATAACTCCAATATCACTGGGAAACAAAAGACAGGTCCCGCTTAAGATGGCATGGGCTATAACAGTCCACAAATCCCAAGGCTTAACACTCTAGAAGGCAATGATTGATATAGGAGCAATTGAAAGGAAAGGCTTGACATTTACTGTCTATTGTATTATGTAGGGGTAAATTACATTTCCATTCTATTTACAATTGTATGTTGATTCTATTTACAACTATATGTTGTCTTTAAGCCCGAGCACTTGCATCAGGGGGATTTATTATCTGCTATATTATATAGGGGTAATTAGATCCTTGACTGTATTTACAATTGTGTGCTAGCTTTAAGGCTGGGGGCTTGTATCAGTACACATTTCTTTGATTTTCTCAAGAAGTATAGTGCTCTCTGAGGCAAAATCTAGCTACTTTGCCTTGGTGATGGTAACCTTCAGCCATTCTTCATTATTGTATATTTCATTTCTACATGTTAGGCTCAAGAGGAATTGATTATACGTCACATTTTTTGTTACCTTTGCGGTGCTTTGCTCGAAACTCTCATCGAATTAAAGAATGTATAATGTTTCTGTAGGCATGCCCATGAGTTCTGTTGCCCCCTTCATCAAATGCAATTGCCCATATTGTATCTATGTGGTCCTGCAGGTTTGTCTAGAGGATGTATCTATAGTTACACTAAGACAGGGTCATGTTACACTTTGAACAATACCAAGTTCCTTCTTAAGTCTCATCTAATTATTTCTTACATGGTTTTCCATTTGCTTGGGTGGGACATGCTGGATAGCAAAATAACTTAGATTTTATCTATTATGTCGTTGCCTTTACAATGCAATGGAAGGGTTGCACTGAATTTGATGCATGTGCCCGAATTTCAATGGTCGTCATTCTTTGAGGGGTGGGAGTGGGTGCAGCAAGTTGATGCACAATTTCTTGTCCAATGTCAACATTTTGGTTGAACCAATCTTTCAGTTGGGCCAATTCCTCTATAGGAGGGTCTATGAAGAGGCTTGTATTAAATGTTGTACCTATTACCTTTCCATTGAATTCACATACATGACCATTCTTGATAGCAAGAGTAGTTGTTTCTTTTAAATAATGCCTTTCTTTTCTACCATTGCACTGCATAGTCTAACATTGATGGTTGTTGGAGTCATGTCGACTAACTTAATGGTACAACTAGGAACCTCTCTACCATCTCTTCTATGTATCGTTGAGCTTAGATCTACACTAATGACTATTCCAATGATGTCAATGGTTGAGTTGATATTTTTGGTAGCCACTTGATCAAGAGTTGTGAAAATGTATATGTGCTTGGGTATGGAAGAGTCATCATTACAGGTAGTAACCTTTGAATCAGCTACCAAGGTTATTTCTAGTCCACTATTGAGTTTGTTGTAAATTTTATTGGCTGGCTTTATTGCTCCCCCAGATAATGTGTATGTCACTCCAACTTGGATGTTATCAAAATAGTTTTTCTCTAGTTCATTGAAACACATAACACGTGTTTCAGTACCTTCGATTTCTACAACGTCAAGGCTAAAAATGTGGCCCCTTTCTTTTTCTATATTATAGTGGTAGATGTCCTTCTTCACTAGGACATGACCCTTGATGGTCTACCTTGGTTGGTAAGGATTCAAATTTTTAATAGGATTTATTGGCATAGGTGTGTTGCCCATGTTTTGAGGTGGCTTGATCCCAAACAATGTCATTTTTTGCCCCAAACCCTTACATTTAGCTCTATACTTGCACCGCATAGAGGAGGCGTAGTTTATTCTATCTGGTATTCTAGTTTTACACAAAGAAAGATCGATTCTCCAAGTATAGAATGTATTGTACATACAATTTCTAGGTTCAGAATAACAATCCACCTACATAATTAAATAATAAAAAATGAAATATTATAAGCGCTACATTGTGTAAAATGTAAAGTTTCTATGAACTTTGTTGGAATAATAGTAGGCCTATTGACTCACCAGGAGCCATGCGAATTCGAGAAGATGTATTTTGTTAGTTGTAGTATGGAGCCAACTATGAGTCATTTAGAATCTATGTTATTGTTATATTTTTCAGCAAGGATGCCTTTTGTTTGTGTATGCCATCGGAAAGATAAACTCCATAATTATTGCAATGCTCGAGTCCATCCCCAAAGTTAGATATAGCAGATATTTGTAGACATGGAGCCACAAGCACATACCCATCATACATAAGTTGGATTTCATTTTTAGTTAGTATGTCCATTAGACAGGGGATTAGGATGTTGCCTGCAAAACTAGGAGCAAACTACTTCATTGCACTATACGACTCTTCAACAATAGGTTGGATACATTAATGACAACGCACATAATAGACAATGTTTATGTATCAAGCCTTCATTAACAACATTATACATCACTTAGTAGAAGCAGCAAGAGTGATAATAACATGTAATGAGATTCTAAAGAGATCAATAGTGTGGCCATTATACTCCGATTGTGTTGAGGACAACAAGGAGTGTTGGGTGTGCTAAAATAATATGCAACCGTGGAGATGTGTTCATAATATGCAACTATAATCCTTGGGGCAATTACATTAGGGGGGAACCTTATTGAGGATGTAATTTGTTGTTATATATTGTGTTTTTTATTTTTTAAATTAATGTATATGTCATGTGCTCTCTTCTTCACGGTGCGAAGTAGGAATTTGTACAAAAGCGATGTTGAAAATAGTTTAGGAATGCCTAATGCCTTGTAATGTTGATGGTGGGTACCCATCTGTGCTACTGCTCCATTTGCTTTGAAATGCTTTTACTGTATAACCTGTACATTACTATGTAATGCATCCTTGAAACAAGAAAATATCCTATGGTAGAAGACAAAGAGGCTTTTATGCTAGTAAATCCCTATAATAAGGGCAGAGGGTAGAAGAGTTCACTAAAACACGACATTATGATGGTGACCTTGTTCAAGGAATATTTATATGCTCATTGTTGCAGAGGTATAATATTGATGATGTTATTTATACAATTAAATAGGTGAAATTATTATTATGAAGTGTAAGTGGTAATTTGGTGCAGTCAAGGTAAGGAGATCCAATGAAGGACAACGCATTCTTGTATCCTAACACATAAACCATGCAAAATATATTGGTAACCGGTAACAAGATACTAGAAACAATAAAAATAACAACTGGTAACATAACAGAACACATAACCGATAAACAATATGAACAATGCTTATTACAGTCTGAATAATTACACATGCCACATTCTGGATCACAATCTAGGATACAAATAATGCTTACAACACAATTACAAGATCCGCAGATCCCCCACATATTAGATCAACCTCCAGAATCAATCTATCGGTTCTACCCTAATCCAGACCTCAACCCTTATGACCTCAATCCACTGGAAGAGAATCTCGTCGGATCTACATCTTCACTCAATTTCTAAACTCTATCTTCGATCTTCTAACTCCTACCCTCTCAAATGATTTGCAAGCTTCCATTTATACCGCCCACAAATAATTATAACTCAATCAAGTCAGCCCAAAGACAAACCGGCTCATGAAACATGCAATGGTAACATGTTGGCTCAAATCACTAAGAACAACTTTAAAAAAAAGTACAAAACAGTGCACGGTCCTCTGGGAACATTGGACATGTCATAAGAAACATAAATCAATGATCTGCAAGTCACAAAGATCAACTGCAACCCGACCCAACTTTGCTCAACACACTACTAGACTAACCGGTAAGAACATATCAACCAGGCCAATACCAGAATCGATAACTCACATGGATTAAATCCAAAATCTATAAAACTCGAACACGAACAAGACTACGAACACAAGGGAATAAAACCAAAACCACAACGCTAAACACTCAAATAAGAAGAAATATCATGATCTCAAGCAATTCCACTGAAAACTGCTCAACCAATAAGAACTAGACTGGTGCTCCTGCATCTTAATTATATGTGAAAGGGATGATATCATATCATTCAAGTTATGAGAATGGATATGATGTTAAAATCCCTTTCAATGACTTGAGTTATTTGATTATACATATATTTACGAGAAGGTACGCTTGATGTGTTAATGTTTTAATGATTACAGGTACAAGGCATTGACTCCACCTATCTCCACAAGTTTGAGCATGCTCGCATCCCCAATGATGGTTAATAGGAGATAGAACATTGGCCAAGTACTTTGAACCAAAACCTGACGCCCTTGATTAGGGAAATTCTCTTGATTTTACTATTTTGATTATTTTAATTATTTTATTATTTTGAGCCTTGACTACTATAGTTGGTAGCTTTCAGAAACCCAGTCATCATGTTTAGTCGGCCCGTAAAGATTGTTTGTGTATAGTCAATCTTATGTGAATTGTCACTATTTAATGTGTATATATGAAAGATATTTGTATACTATTGTGGAAATTTAATATTTAAAAGTGCAATATGCCTTACATGTATTTGGTTTAATATGGATTGCATGATTTTATACTACGGGTCACTTTGGGGAGCTAATTAATATTTAAATTTAAATTGGTTTATTATTATTTTATTTTTAACTCAAAAAGTGAGTTCATATTTTGCCTTTGGAGCCCATTTTGGACATTTAGTCAATGTTTCCTCTTTTAGCTCTCATCAAACCCTACATGAGGAATGGCAACATGATGAATTTGGAGATTTCTTGGAGCGAATTTCATGGGGATTGGCTTGAAAGCTTGGTGTTGGAGGTTGTTTGAGGTTGCTTGAAGGACTTGCATTTTTCTAGTGTATGTGGTTTGCATTTAAAGTTTGATGTTTCTTCAAGGTTGAGGTAGGATCTTTAATTTTCTCCCTTGTTTCTTGATTGAATTGGTTTTGGTGAGCTGCAAATGATTTATGGTATAAATCTCAACACTCTTGCAATTTGAATTCCTTCATTTAGAGAATTCCTTGATTGTATGCTCTCAATTTTAAAAACGAAGGGGTTATGTGCACAAAGATAGTGGTTAGAAAAGTGGACACCACCCAAAAAAAAACATGAAAAAATAAGCAGCACGTACACGGTTCTAAAATTTGAAATCACCACGTACGCGCTTAGGTCCATTGTTCCTAAGCCTAAAAAAAGATACCGCATACACGATGTCTTTAGGAAAGTGAGCGCGTATGCACTGCTTTTAGGAAAGTGAGCGTGTACGTGCTCATAAGCCCTAAAAGACCGTGTAAGTGATACCTATCAAAAAAAGTTTTTTAAAAAAAGAACTGGGTCATATTTTCTCGTGACCATGGTGTGTTTTCTTCCTTTTCCTCCATGAAACTGCGAACGGGCTGCCACATTTCTCCACTAAACACTATGGATCAAGGTTAGTTTTTCTTAATTTTTGTCTTTCTTTCTCGTTTATTCAATTTGTTTTACGTTTTGAATTTAATTTCGTTTATTTTGATTAGGTTTTTTTATTTTTTGTTTCAAAAACTAGATTCTGATAATCCACAACAACAACAACAAAATGCACCTCCTGAAAACCCCAAACAAAACCCACAAGATACATCTCCAGTTCCTCCTTTTGACCGTACACCTAAAACACAAGAGAAATTGATTAATCAATTAGGGCAAACCACATCTAAAATAGATAGACTGATTAATAAATTGAAAACATCTGAGCTTGAGCATCATAAATCCCTTGCCACTAGCCTAGAAACATTAACTAGTGGTGCCACAGCCATTTCCACACAAATTACAAAATGGGGAAACTTTAGGGATATGTGTCGTCAATAATATGCTGGTGGGTTATCATACGAGGGAGTGAAAAACAAAAATATTAGTAAACAACAAATATGTGCCCTTTTTGTTGATCCTAAAACTGGTCAGTCATTACCTCTTAATGCAAAGAGGTTTCCCATACATTGTTGTACAAATGTGCAGATGAAAAATCTTTTTTGGCAGAGGTGGTGGATGGTCTTTGATGATCCACCTTGTAATAATTATGAGGTGCCATTGTATTTTTTGAGAAAAGTATATTGTGAGTTTTTCCTCAATGTGCGGCCAAACTATTTTGACATGAGAGAGTTCCATGGTAGAGGTGGCAATTCTTACCAAGATAGACTTGGAGCCCGTAGACGAGTAGCCCCGGAGAATCATTGCCCACTAGCACCCAAACCCAAGGTACATTAGGTTGTCCCAACAGAGCTAAAAGAGTTGATGGAGCTACAGACTCTTCAGGCAGCCACAACATTGATTGGTGCCATCATCTATCATGGGACATAGTTAGCACACACTCTTGTACTAGATGATGAGCCATTAGTTTCTCCAGGTGGCGACAGAGAGCCCATTCAACATGTAACTAGGATATTGAGTGCCAAGTGGAGGAATGTAACCATATGGACCATAGTATTGAGCATGAGGCCTTAGACGAGTGTGAGCATCATGACCATGTGTATGATTGGCATTAAAAGCATGACCTTTGTGTTGATCTTCAAATGTAACACGGGTTTGTCTAGTATAACCATGACCACAATTATGGCCTTGGTGGGTATCTTGACATTGGCCTTGAGTATGATCTTGGATATGCTCATCAAAGGTAGTATGAGGTTTTATAATGGAAGCATGACCACGATTATGAGTTTGATTGATATCTTGATATCGGTCATTAGTATGTCGATTGGTAACCCTTAAACTATTGGCCATTTGGTGGAATTTATTATGTGTTGCATTGATGTTTTGTCATTGATGCCAATACTTGTTGCTTGGATGCTTTACCGACACCCTACTGGTCCCGGTAGGTTGAGTGGTTTCTGGTTAATCTGGATCCAACATGATACGGTAGGCTTCAATATAGTTTGGTGATGGAATTGGCTTGTTCATAATACTCATGCTCATAATTGGTCAATTGGTTTTGGTCTGGTGATCAGATGCTATCCTATTTGCTTAGAAGCTTAGTTTCTAGTTCCGGTGAGGGTTTCACTGGCAGAGATATTGATGAATAGCATAAGTGGTGTTGGTGCAGCTTCTAGTGGAGTTTCAAGATGTTGTTGATGATCATGTTTGACTTGGCAGATGGAGATCATTGTTGTATCATGTGGACCTATAATAGGTCCCGGTTGATCTAGGTTATGGACCGACTTTAATGTAATGTGTGGATTGGACCTCTTGATGTATTTCCAAGATGTCTTATGTGTTGGATATTATTTGTTTGGTCTTAGGCCAACATGGTTTTTAATTATGTAATTCGTTTATTATCTTGTGGCCGACCAAATCGTTTATGGTCAAGGGTTTGTATATATAAGATGTAAGATCTCATTGTAGATCATCATGGTTATGGTTAGAAGTCATGGTCAAGGAATGTAATGTGTGAATAATGTAATATCATTCAGGTAGAGGATTTGGTCGATCTTTGGAGATCGAATTGGGTTTATGTAAGAGGATTTAGTCCTCTGGTATTGAGCTTAACCGGAACTATACTTAGGCATAGGAGATGCTATCTTTTGCAATTAAACACTTCTCCGGATTGTAGTTTGGATTTCTATGTAGTCAGTGAGAATCCTTTTGTAATGAGTTGTGCGCTCTAGGCTATTGGCCTTCCTGCAAGTGCACGCCCCTCAATTATAATTCACATACTTACTGCAGAAGTATTATCTGACTGTGGGTAGGCTTCCCACCATGTTTTTTCCCTTTATCGGATTTTCCACGTATAAATCTTGGTGTTATGTGAATGGATTTTATTCTATGATTATTGTTTATGCTTAATTGGTTTAACTGCTATTTCGGTATTAATATTTTGGGTTCCGGTATTAAAGTTTTAAATACTAATAGTTTAGGTAATCTGTGACAACTGATTCACCCCCCCTCTCAGTTGTCTTCTAGTTATTTGAACAATCTAACATAAACAATGAAGGTCATTGGTATGAGTTTTCTCATAGGTTTTTCTAATGCGTGTGTAGATAGGAATACCTAGTTTTTTGCAAAAGGGATGAAGGTGACTCAGACCTAGGTATATCTCTATGTCTAGCTCTGCTAGCACCAATATCCTCTTGATTGTTATTTTCTTCCACAATTTTAGATGCATTAAAATAGGAAGGTAACTTGATACCCTCTTGTGCCAGCATCAGGAAATAACGTTGTGGGTTCTTGTGTAAGATTGTCACAAGTACCTTGTTGAACCTTGAATTGAACAAACAATCTTGAAGTTTTCTCAAGGTTACTGAATCATTATCTGAATCACGCACACTATAGTGATTTTCAAAAGTCATGGTATTGTAAAATTCTCCATCATATGTGTAAGTATCCATGTCTTGAGATCTTGGAGCTTCCTTGGCTTCTCTTCTAAGTCTTTTGGCTCTATTTTCAGCCATATAAGGACAAAGGTTTGACTTGGGTGGATGATTGAATAAGCAAGGATGATGGAAGGAAGATGCAACAATGACCAAAGGTTGGGATTTTGTATTACAAAGGTCCTAAAGTGAGGTTCCAAATGATGATAGGATTAAGACTATGATAGATAGTCACAAATCAATAGCTCAAGCAAGATACGATTTCCTAGGAGACTATAAATTTCAAGGTAAGGTATCCTAACTCAAGAAACTATAATTGCACCATAGATGATAGATCTAAGAGGGAGACCACCAAGTGATAACAAGTTTTATCGCAAGATAATAAGGACAACAAGACAATCTTTTTTACTTTTGCAATGTGTAATAATTTGGATGAATGGAGGTCTATATGGACTAAAAATGAAAATACGACAATGATGATCTAATGGTTGATTGATTGGGAATCATAAGGAATCATCTGGGAAGCTCTTTCAATCTTTGTGATCAAATACATAGAAAGATACCAGAGATGCAGTAAGATATGTTGTAAGTGGGTTATAAAAATCTAGATCTTACATGGAAAGAATGTCTAAATACGTGTTTTTGGTGAAAAATGTGTTTTGCCTAATGTCTGTCCAAATTTGAATGTTGTTTTTGGGTATCAATGTGACCAAATCTGATTGTTTGATGATTAATGTGGAAAGAAAACACTGCAAACAAGAAGACATAATATCTATTTGTGTGATTGTCCAAATTTTACGTGAATGTGTCAGGTCTTATCAAAATCGAAAAATACACCAAACAATTCCTATGCCTAAGGTCGATGTCCAATGGTAGCTATACTTAGGTCCACAACTTGGAATCTTTGTCGACTCAAGTAATAAATTCACTCAAGGAGGGTTGGTCACTCTTGTCTTTGCATGAAAAGGGTGGGTAGGGGCCTCCAAGACTAGAAGGATGATCTAATCACCCTCTCCTTGAAAAGATACATATACCTTATAAAAAGCTGAGGAATTTCAGCTCAAATCATGGGAGCCTAATGGTGAGTAACTTAAGGGTGCGATGCTACACACTTGCATTGAGAAAGACACCAACAACTCAATCAATAGGGTCAGCCTCTAAAATAAAGGTTTCTAGTAGTTGTTTGAGAGACAAAGCCACATACAAATTCACTAGGCAAGTTACTTAAAGCTCTTACAACCCTTATCGGACCTTGATTTCGAAGGCTACCAAATTCAGATTGTATCCATATTGTTGTATGCACCAAATTGGACAAAGTTTCTCTTGCTACTCATTTATATAATGACTCAAACAAAAAAACCACTTTGGTCATTCCCCCTTGGAGCAATCACTTCTCTGAAGAGGTGGGCCTTCTAAAAAAAGAAAAAGAAGATTCCTAGTAATTTCTCTTACACCCAAGATCTGTGAAGGTGAGGGGAGAAGATAATTTCATAAACACCTTAGGGTTCTACAACATAAAGTGTGGAAGTGCACAAGATACTTCAAACAAGGATTCTTTTTAATGCACCAAAATAAAATGTGAGTTATTCTATGAAAAAAAACAACACAAACACTCGACTAGATACCCCTGCAAAATCACAAGTTAGTAGTTGTAAAAATAACCCCTTTCCTTCAAGACAAATGTTAATGATTTAAGGGTCCTTCTACAAGCAAAAGTAAGATACACAACTTTTGTTAGTACCAAGGGTTAGCCAAAAATCTAGAAATGCAAAAAAATAAAATTGAAAAAATTACAATTTTTATTTTATGTTTACAATGATTTTGACTCCAAAAATTAAAATGAAAACAAGATACCCTTGCTAAAATTTCTAAGAGTTTTCTAAAAATGTAAAAAAAATTAAAAACATTCCTTGATTTGAGCCTTAGGAGAGCAAATTTATTGAAATCCCCTACTTCTCAAAGATTTGATATTTTGCTAATGCTATTTTCTCAAAATTAAAAACTTAAAGAATTGACCCCCTTAAAATTGTGAGAAATTTCCAGAAACATAAGAAAATCTAAAAAATTCACTGATTTTCCCTCAAAATTGTTCCAAAATTTTTCAATTTTTTTTACTGAAATCTTTTGATGCCATCTCTAACCTGCAATAAAAATTTTGTGCAAAAAACCATAGCCATTCAAGAGACATGATCAAATATTTCCAAAATCCTAATTTTCAAAGATACAATTTTTTGCTAATTATGTTTCATTTAAATTAAAAGTGCAAAGAATAGAAATTAAAAAAATTCAGTGATTTGCTCCCAAAATTGATTTTTCATGAAAACATAATAAAAAAACTATAAATTACTCACAAGTGATGAAAAAAATCTATTTTTTTAAACTTAGATCTCTTTGGGTTATCCACAGCCTAATTTTTTCTGTGTAAAAACGTTCAACCATTTGAGAGATATGATCAAATCTTTCCAAACCCTAATCTTGTGTATCCAACCCTAGCTGCAAAAGGTTATTTTCCAATTTTTTGCACAAAATAGCAATATAAGATTAGGAAAACCTACAAAATATAGATACAATAGAGATCCAAGCCCCACTAGACGTTCCAAAATGTATATGTTAAATTTGAACTCCTCAGTATATTACAAATCCTATTTGCAACCACTAAACCCTAGATCTACAATGAAATTCAAAAACACATTAATGAAGAACCATCAAATATGCAAAATCATAAAATAAATCAAATAATATCTTCACACATTCACATGGGTTTGATCTTAATTATTTTCCTATCTCCATTGATCTTGCTTTGATATGTTTTCTCTCTGATTTTATGCTTACACAAGAGTTTAATGGTGAATGAATGTTGTTGTGATGATGTAGCTTGATGTAGGTTGAAGTCAATATCAGATATTTTTCATCATATATTGTATCATATACAATATATATAATATTATATATTATATATTATATAATATTAATACTATATTATATATTAATATATAATATATTATAATATTAATATATAGTATTATATATTAATAATATATATCATTATATAATAAGACAAAAATGTAAAACGTATTTGATATCTGATACCTATGGGTATTTTAAACCCGAACTGTGTCCGTCGTGGGTCATTTTCAACCACGACGAGCACAGGTTTAGAGTTTCCCAACAATCCATTTTTTGAAAAAATTAGATATCTAATTGCTACAACAAATTTTCACCATTTGCCAACTGATCTAGCTGGATAAACGTTTCACCAAAATAGATTGTTCTAGATGCTCCATGTGGCACCTCTGTAGACTTCTCTTGTAGCGGACAGTTTGGTCTATTTGGTCAAAAGTTGGTTGGGGGAATTGAACCCCCAACCTCACATCTCCTATTTTTTTCTCCTCATCGTTGTTTCCCGAGATCCTTGGTGCTATATATAGGTCACGACTGTTATTTGATGTAAAAATGATCCACATAATTGGGATCATGGAGATCGAACCACCAACCCCCTCCACTTCCTGCACACTTCTCTCCACCAGTGCGGCCTCGAGGATCACACAATATATTGTAGTGGGTTTAATATTTGTTAAGTGTTTAGGGTGAGCCGTGGAAATGGACACTTGAGTTTAATATCTGTTAAGTGTTTGGGGTGAGCCGTGGAGGACATGGGAGAATTGTGAGAGAATTTTTGGAGAGCTAAACGATTTTGAGAGTTAGCTTGTGATAGTGAATTGTTTGACTCTATGCATTGGGAGCTTGAATTCAAGCTTGTTGTACTTGCTGGAGAAGGAATTTTGTAATTTATTATTTTTCGAGGAGACATGAGGAGACTTTGTAATAAATTGAAGACCTTGTAACCTTTTTCTGGAGCATAATCAAGGATCGGTCACTCTATTGGAGAGGGACTTGGAGACGTAGCCATTTGGTGAACTTTGTTATCAACTCGTGTTTCCTTGTCTTCTCTTCTTTCTCTATATTGATAATTCATTATTTAATTGTTGTGATGTTTAGTTAAGCATTTCAATTTCAATTTCAAGACCTTCAATTTAATCGTTGTAAAAGTTAACATCTCACGTGCAATAGTCATAGATCCTAACATCAGATCAAATATACTATGTTGTTTAAAATACATTAATTATATAAATTTTCAACTTCAATCAAGTAATATGGAAATGATGTAACAAGTGTCATTTTTGAGCTCGGTTAATTGTAATTTGGGTGTGGGATGATGGTTTGGTGGGTTACTGGTTGGTGGGATTGAATTCTAGATTTTGATGGGTGGTTTGGTGGAATTAGTAGGTGGTTTTTGGGTGGTTTGATGTTGAAAACATCCTTGTTGATAATGTACTGCTTTAATTTTATAATATAACAAACATACATATTACCGATAAAAAAAAAGATACGATGAATCATTTTAATGAGTGGATATTGTTAGGTGTTGAGGTGGGGTTGGTGACATGGAGATAAGCATATCCAAAATTCTACACACTTTGAATTTTTTTTAAAATTTTTTTTATTAGTTTTCAATAATTTTAAGGGGGAGCACACTCAAATTTATGCTTTTCAGGATGTGTCTGCTTCGAAAATTAGTAAAAAAATATTATACTCATTAAAAAATTAGTTGAAAAATCCAACATAAACTACGAGGTGTTAGCTAATTTCTCATTGGAGCAATTTAATAAAAAAACAAAAAAGGTTAACATTTTAAGGGGGGCACAACAAATGCTATGTTATGATTTTTTCATTAAAGCAAGACCACTTTATGTGGCCCCCTTTTTGAAACCCTTAATCTCCTCTATTTTCAAAATAAATTAGTAGTTTAAGAAGTATATTTGGACCACTTTGACTTTTGTTCTTATTGCATCTTCAAATTTGGAGTGTAGCTATGTTCAATTTGTCATTGAAGTTCAGACTTTGTTGATTTGAAAAAAAAAGTGGCATCTTAAGACCCCCTTTAGCACCACATCTTGGTGCACATAACCAACCACCAAACGAGTTAAAGAAGAACCCAACAAAATTACCCCAAGTGGCTCCACCTCATTCAAAGTTGAAGAAATAAAGGCTAGCAAAAATAGAGGAAAGGAGAGAAATCCCCACAAGCAACAACAATAGATTCAACCCCTTCATAACACAAAGA
>NC_081411.1:767414505-767417005 GCF_030272615.1 Cryptomeria japonica | reverse complement strand
TTCGATTATTAAGTAGACACATAAATTTTTGTGTGTATATAGTCTTTGGATATATCTTGGTTAAGGTATATTATTTGATTTCAGCTGTTACAATCAATACTTTGTGTCAAACTAGATACAAAAATTGATCTACAATTTATTTCCCACTCAAACATATTTTGAACAAAGGTATATTATTTGATTTCAGTTGTTACAATCAATACTTTGTGTCAAAATTAATCTACAAATTAAAATTCATAGACATTTCTATTTGTGTTGCCTTTCCAACTTTCATGTATAAGTGCATAAAAGCAATATAGGTTTTCATATCTATATTTTAAATGCTTTACTTGATAAACTTTTCTGCTAATGTAATGGTGAATAGTCTTGATATTCAGACCAATGCATGGGTACTAGTAATTTGATTGATCAGACCTTATAGTATCATATAATTCAACACCTTAGTGAAGGTCTTACCCACTTAATAGTTAATACCAAAACAATCTCATAAAACTCTAAAGATAGCGTTTCAAATGAAATTATATAAATTCATAAACCTTCAAAGATTTTTATTTGTTGCTATAAGGGTTACTTTATACATATTTATCTTTCAGATAGATTCTCTTCCCACACATCCCTCATGGAAGGAGGCTCTTTGAAAATGAAATTCAAAGTAATGTTAGTAGATTTCCACATAGCTTTAGGGTTTTTGTTTTTTTATTTTTAATCATAAACCTTCAAAAGGTTTTTATTTGTTGCTATAAGGGTTACTTTATACATATTTATCTTTCAGATAGATTCTCCAAAACCACACATCCCTCGTGGAAGGAGACTCTTTGAAAATGGAATTCTAAGTAATTTTAGTAGATTTCCACATAGCTTTAGGGTTTTTGTTTTTGTTTTTGTTAGGTTCCCAGTTGGCTTAGTAGGTGTTGAAGAGGTACACACAACAGAGTGCACTTAGAGATGAATGAAAAGGCAAATTAACAGGTCCTGGAAAGACTTGGCAAAATTCTTTTAGGTCTGAGAAATATTTGTAGGCAGAAGGGATTCATGGTAGCTCCAGTAAACCACAACTCGCAACATTTTTATGGTCCAAAAAGCTACCAAGGATACTCATAGAAGGTTAATGACCAGCAGGAGGACATTTCATGTCCGCAACCAAAATACATCAGATAGTTGCTTTGAAGCCATTTACAAAGGCACAATGTCATAAAATAGCCCTGTCAAAATAGTTGAATGGACACACGTGTCCAAATGGGCTTTATCTTATTAAGAAAAATTCTACATGGCTTCAAGAAAATTTGACAGAATGTCAAAGGCATGTTAAAGTTCATAGAAGATGATGCAAATTCATTCACCAAGTGGGCATAAATGTATCATGGAAAAATGATCACTATTTGTGGAGCTACAACAAGTGCACATTAGGATTACATAGGCATTTTCAAATTTGATTAAGTTAAATGAATTTTTTTTACCTATTAAAGTGAAAGTGAATTTTTTTAATGAATTATACAAACATACATACAAAAAATAAATTATTATAACAAATTCATTACACATCTAAAAATATTAATATTAATTATTATTATATAAAAATCTTAATATAATAATCAAATTACACCCAAATTAATCAAAGATATTTAAAAAAAATTAATACCTAAAAGCTACTAATTTGTTTAAATATGTACTAAAATGTTCAAAACTAACTAACCTACAACAGTATTGAAAGAATGTTCAAAACTAACCTACCTACAAAGATAAAGAAAATTCAAATGAAACCGACAAGGGTAATGAAAATTCAAATGGCATGGAGTGGGGAAAAGCATGTGAAGTTAACATTATAACCCTTGTCATTTTTCTGGTAAGAGTTTGTCTAGTTCAATTACGTCACACACCCTCCACAAATCATCTTTCTTCATCTTCTGGAGCCTTGAGTTTATATTCCTCTTCTTCACCCCAAACAAACCATGCAACCTGCAAAACACTCCTCTTAAAATGATAAGCCTTTCCACGCCTTTCATAAAGAAGATTGTGAATGATTGCCAGCATTTCATCACCTCTGGTGAGATTTGGAATGTTCTTAACTTGTGTGCATTTGCCCTATTCAATGATAAATTCTCTGGGGCTATTCCTAATGGTGGAAGGATCAAAGGTTTTTATAGGATTCTTTTCTCTCAAAGGTCGATCCAGCGAAGTAGTAGGCATTGAAATTAAATCCTCGGTTAATTACGAGTATATTTTACTGGGCTATGATGAGCTTCCTATATTGAAAGGTAGAACACCTATTCATTGCTATGCAGATTTCATGAGAAGCTTCAACGAGAGTTTCCAGGGCCTTCATGGGGAAACTATTTTGGTAAGTAATTGTCATATCTCATAATTCTTGTTTTGATATCGTTCTATTTAGTATTTATATATTTGTTGTGGGTAGATCAATTTTGGCTTTGGGTGCTATTTATAAGATAACCTCAATCATCCTTTTAATTAATTTTCATCCTGTGAACTTACATGCCCTCCA